>NW_009941651.1:111172-126783 GCF_000696875.1 Nestor notabilis | reverse complement strand
GACATCGCTCCCAAGAGCCACCACCGTGGGCATGACATCTTGCTTCTTCATGGAGTTGATGGCCTCTTCGAGGTTCTTGCTTCCTGTGATGCCGTCGGTGATGAAGACGAAGGAGAGCTCTGCATTGCGCCGCGCGAGTCGCTGCCCATCTCCTGGGCTCAGCACGATGTTGTTGATGGCGTGTATGATGGCTGAGCCGATGTTGGAGGATGAGTCCAGGTACTTGATCTGCGCCAGGGCGTTGGAGATTTCCGTCAGGTTGTAGGTCAGGGGGAAGACAACGTTCTGGTCCCTTTCACTGCCGTACTGCAGCAGTGCAACCCGGGCATTCATGTTGTCGCTGTTGCTCCTGGCCAGCGTGAGCTGTCGGGCCACCTCCTCCACAAAGTGATGGGCCCTGTGGAAATTCTGCTCCCCAATCCTTTCAGAGCCGTCCAGCAAGAAGACGACGTCGACGGGGCGCTGTGTGCACTGGGCCACTGCAAGCTCTGCAGGAGAAAGAAGACAAGAGTTGGGAGCATAAGAAAGCCTACAGGCTAAGCTTGGGGCTTGCCTCGGGCAGTTTGGGCTTGGAGCCACCTTCAGGCATCTTTGTCCAGCACCACTCTGCTGCCAAAACCTGTCTTTGCAGCTGGTAGTGTAGCTTTTCTTCTGATGCCCTCAGCTTCTGCGCATTAGGTGTTAATGAATGTTAATTCTGGGGCTCTGACAGACCTTCATGATATTAGACTGGTCTGTGCATTTCAGCCCCAGAATTATATCTACCTTCTTACAGCAGTTCCCAGCTCTTATCTGTGAGAGGAACATCCAGAGATTAATGGCAGGCACTGCCTGCAAACCTCTTGGTTACTTCTAGAGTGGTTTACCTTCAGAGTTACTCTTTACGCATGGATTTGTAGGATGAAAGCCATTTTCATACCTTTCACCCAGATTAGTTTAACCAGCAATCGCTAATTCCAGAAGAGGTTGGGTCATATGGTTGAAAACAAGACTATCTTTGTCAGTGTGCCTGTCCACATCAAAGCAGCTTGTGCAATATATAACAGATGAATAGTTGAGTGGAGCACAGGGGAACATTATTCTTCAGTCACTCAGAACCTGTCCACCAAGCTGGCATGTGGGCATATGAGTAGATAGAGTGCATGAACTCAGAAAAGAAGAAGAAAATGGTTATCTTTGGAGTCAGCTATCAGGGACCTCTATTTCATCCCTTTGCAGCAGTTATTTGTATTTCATTTAGTGTTCCTCTGCATGTCTGCTTCTCCAAGAAACACTTCCACTTCCTTCTTTTGAGTTTCCTCCTCTGCTGAAAGCATCAGTTAGAAACACGTTTGCAACACCAGGATTGATGTGTGATGTACCTGCAGTGGCTGGGCACCCTCTGAGTTGGCAGCAGGGCAATGGCCATATCACTGCCAAGCAATTCTATGGCTCCAAGACTGAATCTCAAAGTCCTGGAGCCAATGTCATGTTGTTTTGCGTGACTGGCAAAGAATAGGAGATTCTGGAGCAGCCCCAGTTTGAGCACCCATTTCTAGCAACAAATGGGTAACTTTTGGGATAGGAGTATCACATTGGGTTGAAATTCTGCCAATTGAGCAAATCCAACTTGGCAAAGTGCTTCCTCAGTGCTCAACGCTGCTACACCTGCGTTCAGCTTGTGGGGTGCTGAACCAGTGCAATTCCTTCTATGAGCTGAGCAACAAATGGATCACTGTTTAGGACGAGTACTATGAGCGTAGTCAACATTCATCAAACACCAAAGTCACATTTTAAGCAAAATAGATACACGTCCTCTTGAAACTACAGAGACAGTGCCCAACATGAATCCGACAGCACAAGCCAGTGTAGCAGAAGCTTTGACAGTGCACATCATTGAGCTCATAGACTATTTGCACCATTTCCATCCATGATAAAAGTCAAACCTGATGCAGGAACTTGCTGGTACGTGTGGTTTAACATAAGTCATTGGACATAGCAAAAGTCCATGGTGGTTTCTGTATCATGTTCCCTGACCTTGTAGACTTGCATTTCTCCTTAGCCCACACTGTATAATGTATTTATAACAATGGCATGTCTTCAATGGTGCTCACTGCACATCATCTTACAGGCTTGTGTGATGCCATCTCTGACTGCAGCAGAAACCAACCTCCAAGCAATGCTTTTTCCCCCAGGGCTGTCTGAGTATCCAAATTCATCTGCAATACTCCAACTCCTTCAAAGCAATAAAGGTGCATACTCACCTCTGCCCAACCTTCCTTAAGAAATGTTGTCTAAAGGTACACTGGTGCTGCAGTTCCCGGTATGCAGGCGCTGCTGCCATAAAGATACTTGGCCTTGGAAGTGCCTGACCTCCTTGTCCTCACTTGCCCTGTGCAGCCATGGAGAGGAAAAGGCAGGAAGGCATGGCCCTTCCAACTACACAGTCTCATACCTGCACAGGGGTCTGCAAAAGCCAGTGGAAGCAATGGGGTTGGAGTGAGGGCTGTGGCTGGTGTTGGGGGAGTGTTACCAGTCTGTATCCCCCAGTGGTTGTCTACATGCAGTTATGTTTCTGGAGAAGACAAGCCTCCCACATGACCCAAAACAAGCCTTATAAGCTCCTAGTTAAACAGACTGCTGTTGAGAGCAGCATCACTCCATGGAGCCACGGGCAGGGACGCCTTCCACTAGAGCAGGTTGCTCCAAGCCCCTGTGTCCAACCTGGCCTTGAACACTGCCAGGGATGGGGCAGCCACAGCTTCTCTGGGCACCCTGTGCCAGCGCCTCAGCACCCTCACAGGGAAGAGCTTCTGCCTCAGAGCTCATCTCAATCTCCCCTCTTTCATCTTAAAGCTGTCAAAACACAGTAGGGAGCTTGGCTTTGCACAGACTGTCTGGAATACGCGGATTACAACCAGACTCAGACACGGGCTGATCCTTTTGCCTTCACCTCAAACATGAAGCACTCCATGTAAAGCTCTCTGAACTCTTTTCCCTCTGTTACATGCCAACAGCAGAGTTCTCTGGGCTCCCTGTCCCTATAGACTAGGAGCAAAAAGCACTGAAACCTGGGGAAAAACACTCTACTGTGCAGCACATTTGATGTGCTCATGTGCTGGGTGACACAAACACCTCCCCGACATGCCTGTTGCCACACAGCTTCAAGCCTCAACTGGGAAGCCCAAGATCCTGAAGCAGAGGTGGAAGAAAACTGCATTAGGTTCAAAGGGGGCAAGTTCCTCCTTCCAGTCACCACGCCTGCGCTTGGCAACTGGCTCCGCTTTGCACATGGGGAAACATCAGAGCCCAACCACCTTTTTGAAGACCATACATCTCCCTTCTGCCCATTAAATATGACGCTTGTTCAGTATACTTTATTGCAATAATACCATGCCACTTAGAGAGGCTGCAAAATTCACTTGATGGCAGTAAACACTTCTACTTTTGTGCCTGCACTCAAAATGCTGCTTTCTCTTATGGATCGATAGGGCAGTAGCTATGCTGGAGGCAGGAATGGCGGTTGCCTGCCTTTTTGTGAGCACCAGGGGCACCTGAGCTTATGGAAATATCACCCCTCATCTAAACGCACACACCCACAGCACAAGTGGTGTCTCTGAACCAAATTAGCACTTGGGATGGATTGAATCAAGCTGAAATACTTGCTTTTATATAGCTCACGTAACACATCATAGAGGTTTGACTGCACAGTCATGGGTTTTTGCTTTGGACTGTCTGGCCCTACATAACCTCTATCTCTTGGCTACAAACAGGTACTTGTTAATTAAGACAGAAGGAACACAAATGTATAAGCAGAGAAAAAGGCAGAGGGAGCTCACACAGCTTCTGAGAGAAGCACTCCCCAGGTTTTGGTGCTCTCAGTGGAAAGTCAGGCTTGGCCCCTCTCCCATACCTCTAGCTTCTTCCCTTCAGTATCTCCCACTGCCCCTGGACTGGTTGTACAGAGACACTCACTGCAGCAAGAGGAGATGCACCTTGCTTTGTCAGTCTTGCCACACAAGACCTGAAGAAAGCCCTCATGGTAACCCAGTGAGAGGATGCAGAAGATGCTTCAGAAGCAGTCAGCACATACATGTGTAGGAAGGCATGAAGAAAGCACATTGCTGGTCCCTCTGCATACAAAGAGCTCGCTCTGGCCCACAGCCACGTGTGTGTTGGGAGCCTCCTTGGTAGACCCTGGCGCTTGCCTATGGCTGAGGGCTGGGACACGCAGCACCTCTGAAGCAGAAGGCAAAGCAAGAGCATCTCTTGACATCACTGAAGGAAGCTGCCATGCTCATCAGACAGCCAAGCCAGAGAAGACCTCCCCTTGTGCCCCATCCTTGACTGAGCGCAACCAAGACATTTCACTGCCTGTGTTTCTCCTAAGCTAAAAGCATCTGCCAGTCTCTCTGCCCCTTCTGCCCAACAGGCACATGGGGAAAGACCATTACCACCTCCACTCAACCTCTGCCTCCGCTCGCTTCACATTCATCTCTAACAGAGATGTCAGCAAAGCCCTAGAACGGTCTCTGGGTCCCCCACAATCTCGCTGTGCACCATTTTGAAGGTGTCAATGAACAAGTCCATCCACTCTTGCCGCTCATTTCCAGTGGCAAACTTGGCTTTTTCGGCGGTAAAGGCCAAAGTGGCCACCAGCTGGGTGTACGTGCTGGGGTCCTGCGTTTCCCGCGTGGAGTTTAGGAACTGGGCGATGGAATGTGTGGTGCTGGGGAAATCTATGTTGACTCCCTCTTCCATGGGGCGGAAAATAAGTGGATTTACGTTCCCAGGGTTCCTGTCATCTGCAAGTGAGCGTCAAAAGAATATTTTCAGGGCTTGCTAGCAATGGCTGTGTCTCTGAAAGCTACCTGGCTTTCCTAGGTGCACTGCACCAGAGAAGAACAGAGCAGATGAGGACAGAGAAGTAAAGACCAAAGCCATGTTTGACATCTTTCTGCCACATTTTATGTCTGAGGAACCGTGGGATTTGTACTGAAATCACTCACACATAAACTAAGAGACCTCAGAAAATGACATGAATACTGAGCTGCCCAGTTCCTTCCTACTCATGTGGCAGAGGCACGATGGAGGAAGAGCAGCGCCATGGGGTCCAGCTTCTTCCTGCATATGGGATCCAGCTGCCATGTAGCTCTGGGCTCTGCTCTGTATAAACTGTACACATGATGCTGTACAGCCAGAAACACATCTAAGGGACAGGATGATGTGAACTCCTCGCCTGGCACTCAGCTTGCTGCTGTGGGCAGTGCTCCTTTGTGGTGTTTGGGCTAGTCAGGACCCCAAAGCCTCCATCTCCACCTGGCTGTGCTGAACTTCAATGTGAATAAAACCCCCAAAGCTCAAAGCAAAGCCTTTTGCATGGGTTAGAAAGAGCCTCACAGAGCATCATGCGGTTTCTATCAAAGCAAGTGGTCAGTTCAGATTTGCTGAGCGTTCAACGGTGACATGGGGACAAGGGTCTGCCCTGAAAACAGGATTCCATAGGCAAAGCACTAAGGCAGACGTGAACCCCAAGTGGCAACATGCCTGTCTCTGCAAGTAGGAAGCCAAGGTGTACGTAATACCCGTCCCTCTCTGTGCTCTTTGGACAATGCCCAGGCTGGGGTATGTGGCATGAGCAATAGGTTTGCTCCTTGAAGTGCCAAGACTCTGACAGCCCTGGGGGCAAGAACAGAGCTGGATGTAGCTGCCTTCCTGACCTGGACCTGTCTGGCCTGTCTCCCGCTGGACACACGCATGGGATATGCATGAAGCTCACTCAGACCCCCTGTCAATGCACCATCTCCACCCGAAGGTCTTGCATGCGAATTGGCACCAGCTCTTGAGATGTTCTTGGAGAACCAGAGGAAGCTGAGCACTGAGCAGAGGAGCCCCAGGCTCTGACACATGCCTTAGGTCACATCCCATCCAACGTGTCCCCTTGTCATTAAGCAAGTGTGGTCATTGCAGATCCTTCTAAACGATGCCAGCAATGCCTCACAGACCATTCAGTGCGGCGGGTGGAAGGTGGTTTGCCCAGAGGCCCCTGAATCCCTGGGCATCACTTAAAACTTGATCTACCAGGCCTAGCACGGATCCTTGCACACCAGGACAACTTTTGCCCATGCTGAGATAGGTGTAAGGGCACTTTCACAGGAGGCCCACACCTGCCCACCTGCATCACCTATACCTGTGTCCTCTGTGGCACAGGTATAGGGCCTGCCTATAGCATGGCCTCGGGTGCCTCCTCAAGCCATTTCTGTTCTGGTACCCAGGACTATCAGGTACCAGTGAACTGTTCTCACCTTGCATCAGGAACAGAAACACCCAAGTGCACTACAGGGAAAGAACCACCAACTTCGCCTTGCTTTGCAGGGCTTTGATGGCCCAAGCCTAGGAGAGCACCAGTGCTTGGGTCTGCCTTTCTCCTGCAGTGTTCTTCTGAAACAGGGAGGCTGCAAAGACCAAAACTTTTGAAGACACCTGAGCAGTCACCAGCGTGGCACGGGGAAGTCACCTCCTTGTGCACGGATCTGCAGGACAAAGCTCCTCAGAGGACATGGCAGAGGAGCCTGTGTGGGTAGCTCAGCATCACGGTTGGACACTGTGTTCTCTGCATGGCCAATACTCAGAGATTTTAGACAGGAATAATTGTAGCTTTTCTGTCTTCAGATTTCTGAGCATCCTGGGACTAGTTTTCCTCTGCTTTGTATGGAATGAAGGGACTTCTTTGCCATTTGAGATTCTGGATAATATTGAGTCACAGCTGGGGACTTCACAGGAACATTTATGGCAATAGGAGAGAGAAAAACTTCAAAAAGTGGCAAAACTTTGTCCCCTGTAAGCTTTGTGCATACCAGCAAATAGTGCATCTATTGCATTTAAGTGGGCACAGAGACTCAGGATCTCCAGCAATCCAGGCTGCAGATCTGCCCCCTAACAAGAACAACATGATCAAGTGAAGCTACCTGCAGCCAGCAGCAGCCATCTCCTTTGTACCATAGGATCCTCACAGCCTTTTTCCTTTAATCCAACACCCCAAGTTAATTGTTAATTAAATACAGCCAGCGTTAGAGAAGCCAAAGCTTTGGGTCTACTATGGTGTCATTTTCCACACAGTCCCTACCCCCTGCTCTGCTCTTGTCACTCCCGAGGAGCATCCTGCCCAGTGCTGCAGGTTGGGCTCTGCCTTCCAAAGGTCAGGAAGGGTGGGAGACTTTAGCAAGGGGGTTTTAACGTGATGCATAATAGAGACATGGAACAAGTGAGATATGAATTGCTGAGTTTGGAGGTCAACACCTGGTCAAAGCCTCCCAGGACCTGGGTCAGGGCTAAGCCACGCTGGTGCACTAACACGGTGCACTCGTACCTACCTGTGCAGGGAACTCGGAGAGGCAGGAAAAGAGCAGGAGGTGAAACCCCGGAGCCTCTTCTCGTGTAACTTCACAGTAGTTCCCTAAACTCCTGCCACCCGAGGCAAACGAATGGGGTTGCACATCCCATTCCCACTCCTGAGTCTTGTGCACTCTCCCTTAGCCCTACCACTGCGTGCAGATGGCATGAAGGTACTTGTCATGTTTACCTGTCTGACAGGGCAGCTCAGGGCAGACGACCTGTGGATCTGGAAGGGAAAGAAACAAGGAAAACTGAGTGATGTGCTGCCGTCCCCCTTCACAGCTTGCACAGCCAGGGTGGCAGGACAAGGTCTCTTACAGGGCAAAGGACTGCAATGGACTACCCTTGGTATCTGAGGAAGGACTGCTTATCTAGGGCTACATAAAGGTATGACCCAGCTTATGAGCTACTGGCCAACCTGGTGGGACATGGTGTCTCTGCAATTGCTGCAACGCACCATATATACCTCCCCCATCCCGAAGCCTGGGGCTGAAAACTCCAGTTCCAGTAAGAACTGTGCAAGGACAGGTACAGACCTGGGCAGAGGACATCTTCCATCTTGTCAATGAATTCCTCTGCCACCAGGTCTGAGAAGAGCCTCATCTTCTGGACCCGCTGGGGTTCATTGCAGGCGATGGAGACCAGAGTCTCGCTCTGTTCTGGTTGGTCAAACATGTCTCCAATGCCAATGGTGTTGACAACCACATCTCTACCACAAAGAGCCCCTAGGTTCTTGTCATCATCCCGGGGGTCGTAGCGCCCATCCGTGATCACCACAGCAAACACTTGGGCTTTCTCTCGCCTGCTTTCCTTGATGAGCTTGTTATAGGCAAACTGAAGGGCAGAAGGTGTCCAGGTGCCTCCAGCGATCCACTCCAGGCGCTTCACTGCTTCCTTGAAGCTCGACAGTGAATCAATGCGCTCATCATCAAGTTTGATGGCTTCAAAGGTCCCCTCATGACTGTACTGCACCACCCCAACACGGGCACCTGCCAAGGAAGCATCAGGTCACTTGGCTTTGCATCCTCAGTGAAAAGAGGAGGTCAGCAAACTCTCACATGAGCAAAGAGCTGCCCAATTGGCCTGCAGAGCTGGGAAGGGAAGAGGGAAGAGCTGCGGAAGTGCCGGACTGATGGATCACAGCCCAGGGCAGCTACAGAGAAATGTGGAAGCTGGAGGCATCCAAACCCCTTTTCTATTCCCTGTGCCCCACACAGTCCAGACCTGTCTGTGACTTGGGGTCCTTGGCAATAGAGCCCAGCCGGCTGACCACATTGACCACAAAGTTCTTCTCCAGGGTGAAGTTGGTGTAGCCAATGCTCTCCGAGCTGTCTATGACAAACATGATGTCCAGGGCACCGCAGCGCTTCTCACAGTCTGGAGAGAGGGACAGAAGGAGGAAGACAAAGGTCAGTGATGGTGGGAACAAGAGACCATCTGTGGGAAGACGGGACAGCATCACACCAAGCATCCACAGGGTTTATGGACTGTATAGGAAGGGCTTTGCATGCATCTTTCTGTCAATGTATTTCCAAAGAAACCTCTTAAATCTTGCTGTGCAACACACTCTGTCCTATCACCTGCACCATGCAACTCTCTATTACAGCTCATTGCTCCTCAGATAATCAGGAGGTGAGAAGGAAATGACTTTCCATGAAGGAGAAGGCAGCCCCTGATGACCCCCTTTCCCCATCCCTCCATTGCTCATTCCCCTTCCCTGGGGAGAGGCGATGGTCTGCTCACCACAGCATCCGCATGTCTCTCGCACGTAGGTCATCACGTCGCAGTCCTGCCAGCAGAGGGGTGCAGGGTGAATGCCTCCCTCCCTTTACACAGCATCCGTCCCCTCTAAAGGGAAAGCTTCCCTTTTCCCTTCCCATCCAGCTGGCCCCCTCCCCTCTTTCCTTGGCTCCCATGGGAAGCCACGGGCCACCTTTGCCAGGCACCCGATATTCTGGGTCTTTCATTCTCAGCCTGTGCATGGCAAAGCCATGGTTGCCCTAGGAGGAAGAGCACTGGGGGATGCAGAGAAGTGCTACTTACAGTCAGGCCAGGATCTCCTGGTGGGCCTGGGGTCCCCTGTAAGAAGAGCAAAGGGATTTCAGGAACAGTTTTCCCATGAGCTCCCTTTGTGGGAACCACACATCAGAACCATCGAAAACGTGGCTTTTTGCAGAGGTCTGCCACGGGAAAGGTAGGAAAGCCTTGTCTGGCAGCTCCTCCGCCAAGCCCTGCTGCAGGGACACCCACTGGGGCTTTAGAGCTTCAAGGAGAAGTGGGGAGGAAGAGGAGGGAGCTGCAGCATCTGCTCGGACACAGTGACATGGTACTGTACCTCAGGGCCTGCTTCACCAGTTGGACCACGGGGTCCGGGCTCACCTCCTAGGCCAGGATCACCCTGGGCAAGAAGCAAAGAAGGGTCAGATATTACCCCAGCAAGGCTGGTGGTGCAGGCACAGCCCTGCTAAGCATGGTCACCAGCCCTACCACAGCAGAGCCTGGGGAAATGGGACAGCAGGAGAGCAGGCAGCACTGCCTCCAGCACCCAGGAGGTGTGGAAGGGGGATACTGACCCACAGGAGGTCTGCTTACCGCTTCCCCCTTCTCTCCTTTGGTCCCTTGCACTCCTTTTGGTCCAAGCTCTCCTCTTGCTCCCTGCTCAAAGGAAGGAGAAACAGATCCAGCACAGAGCACATCTGGATGTGCTCAGGCAGCGGTGCTACTGCTATGAGCCCATCAAGAATACACGCTTGCCTGGCCCAGGAGAGCATCCTCTAAACCAGCAGCTCAGCACAAGCAAACAGTGTTTACTTAAGCATTAACTAAGAACAAGGAAGTTTTGCACAGCATAGTTCAGATAGTTTTAAAAGGAGATACGGGCTTGGGAGATTCACCCCAGTTCTGCAGCTGCAGGGAATGGCTGTTGGCAGGACAAGCTCCTTGGCCACACATCTGGAGAGCTGGGCAACAACTACTGGGCATTTCACTACTGAATGTAGGTGGTGAAGACAAACACACTCACCTTGGGTCCCGGCTGCCCCTTCTCACCCTTGTCACCCTGCAAAGGGAGAGAGGTGGATGTCAGCACCCAAGCAGCGTGCACACCGTGCACACTGGTCCTGCAGTGTGCATGTGCACATCTGCAGTTTGATGGCTGGAGTGGTGGGCACAGCCACCTCCCCATCACCGCTGTTGAGGCTGGGGTCCCCAGCACCTCTGCTGTGAGACTGATGGAGCTGTGGCCAGGTTCAGTCCTGGTGTTCAAGCTCCTCTGTGGGCTCCATGGTTTTGTGACCCTGGTCACTTTTATTCCTCCTTCCCTCTTCTCCCAGGCTCCAACAGCAATCACCATTGATACCAGCTTCCTTGTGGCCTGTACATCTGCGCTGGATGAGGGATACATACCTGTGGTCCTCTGGGTCCAGGGTAGCTAAAGCCAGGTCTGCCTCTGTCACCCTTTGGTAGAAAAACATAAGACCTGTCAGAAGCTAAACCTGGCCATGCCAGTGACAGTCATAGAACCATAGGATCAGCTAGGTTGGAAAAGCCCTTTAAGCTCATCCAGTCCCACCATTCCCAGCACTGCCAAGGCCACCACTAACCCCTGACACTGAGGCCTTGTCTACCCGGGCTGTGAACACTTGCAGGGACGGTGACTCCAGCCCTGCCCTGGGCAGCCTGTTCCAATGCCTGAGCACCCTCTGGGCAAGGAATTGTTCCTCAGCTCCAGCTAAACCTGCCCTGGGGCAGCTTGAGGCCTTTTCCTCTTGTCCCATCCCTTGTTCCTTGGGAGCAGAGACCAGCCCCCTCCTGGCTCCATCCCCCTGTCAGGCAGTTGCAGAGAGCGATAAGGTCCCCCCTGAGCCTTCTCTTCTCCACACTAAACCCCCCAGGTCCCTCAGCCCCTCCTCATCACACTTGTGCTCCAGGTCCTTCAATCAGGGCCATTTTCATCTTCTTTCAGGGTGAGACATCACCAGGAGCCGTGACTTCTGCAGCTGGCCCTGAGACACCGGGAATGGCTGTGCAGAGCAAAGCTTCACAGGGTCTAAGGACATCACATGGCAGGGACACCCTTGAGTCTGTGCAGGGTGAGGGGTGCAGTCAGAGCTGCCTTGGCCAGGGCAAGACCTATATCTCTGCCCCATAGGGAGGCTCTGGTTTGAGCCACTCAGCTTCTGAGGAACACAAGTTTCTGCAGAGGAAACTTTCTATCTGTCTGTCTGTCTCTCTGTCTATCTATCTATCTATCCATCCCTATCTCTCTCTTTCTCTCTTTCTGTCTATCCCTACCTATCTATCTTTATCTATCCCTGTCTGTCTATCTATCCCTATCTATCTATCCTTATCTATCTCTATCTATCCCTACCTATCTCTATCTATCCCTGTCTGTCTGTCTGTCTATCTATCTATCTATCTCTCTATCTCTCTATCCCTCTCTCTCTCTCTCTCTTCTTTACAAAAGCACACAGCAATACCCTTTCAAATGCAGAGTTGCATTCAAAGACCTTACCTTCGGTCCTGGTGGTCCAGCATCACCTCTTGGGCCCAGGTCACCAGGGTCTCCTCGTGATCCCTGCAGGATAGTGGAGGGAGTGGGTGAGGATGTTCCCTGCAGCTCCCTGGCTGCACATGGGACCGTGCTGGAGAAACCAGCTCTTGAGAGGATGCTGCAGGACCATCTTCCCTCCCAGTGAGGTCACTGTGATAGCGACTGATTCAACACTTGGGTCCCTGTGTCCCGTGGACACACACGGATATCACGGCACTACTGGATTAACCACAGACCCAGGATGAAGACCAGGCCTGGGGAGACCCATATTCCCTTCTGATGGTCACTTCCATATTGTCATGGGAACATGTGGAACCAGGAGCAATGGAAAAGCAGGGACTCATAGGTCTTGCTATTTGTCCTTGCCCCAGGGGCTAGCTGGGGCGTTTGCAGTAGATTTCAGACTCCTTGGGAGGGACAGTGCAGCCAGGTTATGTCAGTAGGACAAGCTCTCACTTGAGAAGGAGGACATGGTCACACAGATGACTTACTATCCTGCCTGGCTCTCCCACAGGACCTGAAGGGCCTCGGGGTCCTGGCAGTCCTTGGTCTCCCTGCAAAGCAAGACACAAGAACATAGAGAGGAAGGCACAGGAAGGTGCGCATGAGGAGGAAAGCTGGATGAGCTGCCCTGGATGGCAACAGCGCTCTCCTTCTCTTTGTGCTTACCCTTGCTCCTTTGCTCCCAACCTCACCGGGCAGGCCACGAGAACCCTCTGGACCAGGATCTCCCTGTAAGGAGGGTAAAGATATTCCCAGTCGGGATGTCTCCAGTGCTGTCTGTGCATGGCAGTGCTCCGTGGAGCCAGGAGGCAGGATGGTGTTCTCCAACGTTGTGTTTCTTGGCTTGAAATATGGTGTGAGGGCAACATGCCCTCTGAAAGTGTCTCTTAGCCTTGAGCTTTGCTGCCCTTCATCCCCTCTCTGGGTTCAAGCCCTGGAAGAGGAGGCTGTACGTGATGCCACCAGGGCACAACACACATGCATGGGATGGACACTTCATGGCTGGGCAGTAGCACATCACTCACACCTCTCATGTGCATCTTGGGCTCACTTGCAATGGTCTCTGGGCAGTTGCTTTACTCACCCTTTCTCCTTTGGCCCCAGGAGTGCCTTTGCTGCCTTTTGTCCCTGGATCTCCACGTCGACCCTTGGCAGACACAGAAAGCCACATAAATGGGATGTGAAGATGGATGCTTCCCAAGCAGTGATATGTGGCTACCCTGCCCTCTCCTTCTTGGCCCAAGAGTGGTCTCCTTGCCCCCTTAGTGCACATGTGCCTGGCAGGATGGGAGCAGGGATGCCTGTGCTGGCTTTGCCTGGAGGGATCTTGCCTTTGGCTTTTGGGAAGCCACAGCCAGCCTATTCTTTCAGGAGGGTAGTCACAGCAGTAGCCATAAACACTCATGGTTCATTCCCTGAGGGTTCCCCGTCCTGGCCACCAGATCTCCACTGCAAGAAGCCACCAGGGTGGGGAACTTGCTGGAGTACAGCCCAAGGGTTCCTGGGTATCCACAGAGTGGGAATACAGGATGCTTCTCTGAGGGGGAATGGTTAACATCACGCTTAGGATTATGGAAGTACTGCTCTGTGAAGATGGAGGAGACAAGGAGAGCAGCATCTGCACAGCTCTTGGAGCAGGCAGGATAAAGAGGGGGAGTTTCTCAGCGCTCATCCATGAAACTGCATCAAGCTGCTGTGGTGTGCCCACCATCCACAGACCTATTCAGACACTTACGGGCTCTCCTTTGGGACCAGGAGGTCCCGTTTCACCCCTTCTTCCCTTGCTTCCAGCAGGCCCTTGAGCTCCAGGGTTGCCTGGAAGTCCCTTGGAGAAAAAAAAGAAACACAGTGTGTTGGAAGAGGGGTTAGGGTGCACACACCCCGCTCTTGTCCTGTCCCAGGCACATACACCCTTAAGTAGAGGTGTGTATGAGCACACAACTCATGCACCCACCATGACTACACATCAGTGCTATGTGCACAGGCTCCAGCCTGAAGTGACTGGCCATCAGCATAGCACCCCTTTGGCTATAAGATCAAGTACAGTGGGTAAAGCCTGTGTTAGATCTCAGTTAATCATTAAAGTTTACTCAAAGCCTGCAAACACTGGCACTGCCACAAGCACTGAGGAAGTCATGAGGCTGTGGCAGGGGAAACCATGGCCAAACAGGGCCTTTCTACCCGGGAGAAGATGGGAAGAGAAGGAAAGACACAGTGCAAGCAGTCCTCTTGTTCTGGAGCTGCTCCATGACCAGTACTTGGTACCGCTCCATGCCATGAGGAGCAGACTCTAAGACACTGGATGCATCAGAATGACTCTAAGACACTGGATGCATCAGGATGCTGCATGAACCTACTGGGCTTCCTTTTTCTCCTGGAGGTCCTGAGGGTCCGCTGCGACCAGGCCGGCCAGGATCTCCCTGAAAGAGCCATAGAGCAATGGTCACTACCAGCATCATCAGCATCTGCTGTTCTCCAGTGACGTGCACCAAGAGGAGCACAAGGAGACTGTTATGATGTCTGAGCCTTCTCTTCACTTGTACCTTTATGCCCTCGTCTCCTCTTTCACCTTGAGCTCCTGCATCTCCTGGGTAGCCATCAGGGCCCTAGGGAGGGAAAGCACAAGGAACCACTCATTTTGCAAGGGCAACACCAATGCATTTTCCCTGCAGAATAAATGAACTGGCTGAGAAAGTTGCTCTAGAGTCTACGATAGTTTTTGCTTGTTCGTTGGAAAGGACCTCTAGAACATCTACTTCCAACCCTCCTGTATCATGCAATCTGTAGGAAAATGGGCCAAAAACCTCACTGGCCATCTCTGTACTATGTGCAACTGATGTGCTGAATGGAAGAGGAAAGCATTCCTACCTTGTCACCAGGGTCTCCCTTGCAGCCTGGTGGTCCAATTCTGCCCAGCTTGCCCTGGAGAGAGAGAATTCCAAAGAAAAAGGTAGAGAAGCTGTAGGTGTCCCAAAGGAAAATACAACTTTCCTTGTCAGCCTTTACTAATCTTTAACATCATGTGCTGACCATACCCGTCGTCAGCTAAAGAACAAATAGCAAGTGTACTCCTTAAACAGGAGTGTGGTGTGCAGAGACAAATGGAAGAGGTGAAAATAATGAGAGCCTTGTCTTGGTGGAAATTCAAGCATGCTCATCCTGCACATGTGCCCTGGGTGATGGACACATCCCTTGAGGCTGGATTTGGAGGTCACTCACGTCCACGGTTGTGCTGGTCCCTCTGTCCTGCCTCTTGGCTTGGAACAGCTCAGGTCCGCAGCCCATGAGAGCAGTGATGCCTTGCTCTGCACCCCAAAGGGGCTTTGTTGGAGATACTTAGACAGCTTGCCCTGGCTGGAGAGTGGTGGGAGCTGAAGGAGTGTTCTAGAGCTTCACCAGGCATTTGAGGAGTGGGAAGAAGAACTGATATTATCTTGCAGATGGACTTGGCTGCATGTATGAGGAAGTGGAGAGAAAACCCAGTGTGTGCTGGCCAGTGGTCAAAGCCATCTGAAATAAGCTCAAATTAGGCTATTCTGATGTGGTACATCTGCGTGGCATGCAGACCTAAGGGACGTCATGGCCCTCTACATTTACTAGAGAGGTTTGGGTTGGAAGGGACTTTAAAGCTCCTCCAGCTCCAACCTCTGCCACAGGCAGGGGCGACCTTCCCCAGAACACG
>NW_009941651.1:108956-111141 GCF_000696875.1 Nestor notabilis | reverse complement strand
CCCCTCTGTCCAACCTGGCCTTGAACACTGCCAGGGATGGGGCAGCCACAGCTTCTCTGGGCACCCTGTGCCAGCGCCTCAGCACCCTCACAGGGAAGAGCTTCTGCCCAAGAGCTCATCTCAATCTCCCCTCTGGCAGGTTCAAGCCATTCCCCTTGTCCTGTCCCTACGTCCCTTGTCCAAAGCCCCTCTCCAGGTTTCCTGGAGCCCCTTTAGGGCCTGGAGCTGCTCTAAGGTGTCCCCTTCAGGAGCCTTCTCTTCTCCAGCTGACCCAGCACAGCTCTCTCAGCTCAACTCTTTGAACCTGGCTTTAGGGCTTTAATATTAAGAACAAACAGTGACTGAAAGATGAGATTTCAGGTTCGGTGACAAACTGCTTTGAAACCCAAATTTCTGCAAAACTTTCTGTTTCCTTTAGGGGTCACTAACACTCAAGATGAGATAACTCCAGCCCCGCACCACCTCCTGCAGCAGGGCCACAGCCTGGGTTGCACATCATGTTCCTTGCTTGCTGATGAAGGGACAGCGCTCCCCGCCACCTGAATTACTTCATCTCCAACCTGCTCAAGTATTCCTACAATACATGCAGAATAAGGTGCAACTAAGTTCATAGAAACCTCAATCAGAGCCAAAAGCATGTGGGATAATGGGAGAAGGAAAAACGCAACCTGTGGAGATAAGGGTGGGTAAAGAAGTGGAACAGCAGCAGCTACATTGCAGGGTGCTCCTAAGTCGTGTTACCTTCTGTCCATCGGTGCCGTTCCTG
Organism: Nestor notabilis; assembly: GCF_000696875.1. Classification (NCBI taxonomy): domain Eukaryota; kingdom Metazoa; phylum Chordata; class Aves; order Psittaciformes; family Psittacidae; genus Nestor; species Nestor notabilis. Next base: position 110,375 of record NW_009941651.1, on the reverse strand, counting down.
CCGGCCAAACCAGCGGCACCCTGGGATTAAGGAGGGAAAAAAGAAGGATCAGTGTTGTGTTAACACACACTCAAGGGCTGGAAGCTGGAGCAACGTTTAAGGCAGAAAATGTGCTTTCTTACCCGCCTTCCATCGGATCCAATCTCACCCTGGGGGAAGAAAAGGACAAGAGTCAGACACTTTGCCTACATCCATCACCCATTTACCTCCCACAAACACCACCACTTCACAAGACAGCCCATGAAGGAGGAGACAGGCTTTGGGATGCCCCTGGAAATCCCTGTCTGTGTCTGCATTTACATGTGAATAGGGTTGTTACTCTCCCCATTAGAGCTGAACTCTCCCTCTTTGCAACAGAGAGGTGCCCACCCCACCCCACAGGTGCCCAGAGGTGCCATTTGGTCTCTTCTTTCTCACCTTCTCTCCTTTCAGCCCTGGGACACCCTGCAAAGAAAAGACAAAGGTGTGTTAGTGCCTGGGGATCAGCAGGAGCTGGGGTCTCAGGTGGGAAACAGAGGTGAGAGGGAGAAGCAGAGCTCCCCACTGCTTTGCCAAAAGAGCTCAGTCGCTGGCTGTGGGATTCTTACCTTGGGACCAGGGTACCCAATCGGACCTTCGATACCTGGGTCACCCTTGAGGGAAGAAGACATGAAGTGTTAGCTCCAGTGTTGGAGAGATGCAGCCCCAGCTAACACAGGGGCAGCATTGCTGGCTGTGATGGGTGGGGGCTTACCACAACTTACCTGTCTTCCTTTCAGCCCAGGCGAGCCTGGCTCACCCATGTTCCCCTTTGCACCCTAAGGAGAGAAAAAACCCAATATTAACTATAAGCTTGGTGCTGACTGTGAGAAAACAGCAATTTCTGGGAGCATCAGAAGTGGTCTTGAAAGTCCTGGGGTAAAGGTTGGACTTGATTATCTTAAAAGGTCTTTTCCAGCCTAATTGATGCTATGATTCTATGCTGGTGCGTTTCTGCACCAGCAGATGCTAGATGCTCCTACAGGGGCTGGGGCAGCAGAACCTCCTTTATCCCAGAGAAAGGCTCTGTGGGGAGAGGAACACACTGAGCTGGGGGCAGGAGAGCAGGACACTGGTGTCAATGCATCAGCTTCAGCACAGACATGAGGAGACACTGGTGCTGGATGTGTGCTCCATTCACTCCATCACAGCAGTCTCCCAAGGCCAAGGCAGACGCTGGGGAGCTGTTTGCCACCCTGGTGAAGGCTGCCTGCAGCTGAGGTGGGGTTTAGGGCATCCTGCAGTGTCTGCATTCTTCTCTTCCCACAGGCTTAGGGTGACTTACCTTCTGCCCTCGGTATCCCTTGGGACCAGGCGGACCTGCAATCTCCAGGCAGCTCATCTTGTAGCACTGAAATACAAGGGATGAAACAGGAGGTGTAAGCGCTGTGCTGTGCACCG
>NW_009941651.1:80122-108848 GCF_000696875.1 Nestor notabilis | reverse complement strand
TTATCCCAGAGAAAGGCTCTGTGGGGAGAGGAACACACTGAGCTGGGGGCAGGAGAGCAGGACACTGGTGTCAATGCATCAGCTTCAGCACAGACATGAGGAGACACTGGTGCTGGATGTGTGCTCCATTCACTCCATCACAGCAGTCTCCCAAGGCCAAGGCAGACGCTGGGGAGCTGTTTGCCACCCTGGTGAAGGCTGCCTGCAGCTGAGGTGGGGTTTAGGGCATCCTGCAGTGTCTGCATTCTTCTCTTCCCACAGGCTTAGGGTGACTTACCTTCTGCCCTCGGTATCCCTTGGGACCAGGCGGACCTGCAATCTCCAGGCAGCTCATCTTGTAGCACTGAAATACAAGGGATGAAACAGGAGGTGTAAGCGCTGTGCTGTGCCCTGCTCTGTGGCTCTCCACTCATCTCTCTCCATGAACACGGTGCTAAAAACTACTCCAACTCCAGCCATAGGGCAGAAAGTTGATACAAGCACATTCATTAGGGCTTGACCCTGGGCCCAAACTGCAGGAACAAGACTATCCAAAGTGATGAAATGAGACTATTCTCAAAAGGCAGAGAGTAAAGAGTCCATTATGCCATTTCAGACACGGGGTAAGGGGACAGGTCCCTCAGGCTGTTGCACTGATCTACAGGTAGGCAGAGACCCATCCTGCTCAGCTCACTGCAGAATGGGTCCTACTACTTTTGGGGTATGAGCTGGTCTTCTCTAAGTGAGACAACTTAAACCTGTGTTACCTGGCAATGGCATAAAGACGCTGCTCACTCACCTCTCCATAGGCTTCGTGTTTCTGCAAAGGAGAAAACAGGATGGACAGAATCAGTGAGGGTGGTCAACCCCAGCATCACAGTCCTGGAAGTGCATGTGATGGTAAGGGAGAGAAGGTGGTAAAGGTCCCATGGCTTTAAAGAGGTTCTCAAAGCAGACCCCAACTAACGGTGCCTCACATATGGGGCCTCAAAGACCATGCTGATGCTCAGAGCTGTTCCATGCACCCCTGGATCGGGAGCTGGCTGGGTATGGATCTGGCCTTCAGGAAGGCCATGGCTAGGGCGACAGCCTGCCCATAGAGCCATAGGCACAAACCAAGGAGTCCAGGTTTAGCACCTAACCAGAGAAATCCGAGAGGCTCCAGATTCCATTTGCCCCCTCAGTGCTGGAAGGCCATGAAGGAACAACAACAACGTGGAGGCTTTTCCCTGTCAGAGGTCCTCTGTAGAGCCCTACCAAAACCCACTGCGGGGCTGCTCAGAAAGCATCCCCATCACCCATGTGCTGCTTCTCTCCCCTGCTCTACTCCCATATCATACCATAGCTTGGATTATCCTGTCAATGGTGTTCACGTCGATGTCCAAGGTGTCCTTCTGCGTGACGGCGTAGTTGTTGCGGTACAGCTCGTGGGGCAGGTTGGCGATCTCCCGCAGCCCCTGCTCATAGACGTTCTCGCTGGGGGCCACTGCGAAGAGCTTGATGCCCATGTCTCGTGCCTTCTCTGCCTGCACCTTCATCCCCCCGCAAGGGCTGCCGGTGACGTGGCCATCAGTGATGACTATTGCGAAGTTCACGCCTGAGGCCATCTGGGTCTGGATCTGCTCCGTCATGTTGGAGATGGCGCAGTCGGTGAAGGTGCCCCGGCCAAGGTAGTTAATAGCATTCAGCCTGGGGAGGTATATGTCTTTGCTGCTGGTGAAAGGGCTGTATATCTCCACCACATCTGAGTAATGGAGTCCACCAAACTGCCAAGTGATGTAGACTTGGTTCTGGTAGAGCTCATTCTCCAGTTTATCGATGAACATGGGGATGAACCGCTTGATTTGGTCCACGAGGCTCTGGATAGGCACAGTCTGCAGAGCAACACTCTCCGAGGTGTCAATGATGAAGTACACGTTGATGGGGCAGTTCCTCTTTTCTGCGTGGAGGCAATCAGGCAGACCATGTCAGAGCACTCCATGCACCCCCTTCACTGCCCCACAGGAGCCTAGACTGAGAAGCTTATCTAGGCAGCACATAGAGGACAGCACACAGAGTTGTGAAGAGAGCAAACAATAGCACAAGGCTTGAGGTCCAGCTTCCTGTGAGGGTGTTGAAGCTCTTGCTAATTAGGAGTTATTTCCACCTGGGTTGGAGGAAATGTGGGAGCTGAGGATTTAGGCCCAGGTTTGAATGAAGAAGAGCAAAGGTGTGATTTCTGCTCTTCTGCACTAAGTGAATGCTCTGCCTGCCAGGCTGCTGGTTGCTCTCTGATTTAGAACCATTGTCAAGAAGACCATACCCAAGCGTGGCACTGGCAGAAGTCCCACCTAGCTTGAGTGCCTCAGCACCCTCACAGGGAAGAGCTGCTGCCTTAGATCCAAGCTGAACTTCCCCTGTTTCAGTTTAAACCCATCACCCCTTGTCCTATCAAATCCAGAGCTTGTAACTCCTTTACTTATTCAGATACAGAGCTTATTACTGCATCGGCTGGGAGAGGGCACCAACTGAGCATGACTATTGCTTTTGGTGAAACTGCTGCCTACAAAGGAGGGACACATCCAGTTATGTGTGAATACCTGCACAGGAGGTAGGACTGACATCTCCAGGGTCCCCATCAAACTGTGCGTGGAGAGAAACCAGAGCCACACAAAGGAGTGTGGCAAAAAAGGCTCTTTGGAACATCTCAGCAGTTCCTCTGGATATTGAGATGCCTGTGGGGAAACACAAGTTAGATGTTAGCATGATATGCAGCCTCCCAGTTCTGCTGGGGAAGCACAAAGCCAGCCAACACTCCTTGTAAACCCTGCCTGTGAAAAACAAGCCCTCTCCATCACCAGGGCACAGTAATGTGGACTTCTCTATTGACTTGAAAGCTAAGCAGTTAAAATACTCCCTTTGCTGGAGTACAGGTGAATGCTTTAAAACTGCTTTAGCTTCTCTGTCAGTCTGAAGGGAGGGATCAGGTGGTGGAGCTATAGACAGTGCATCCTGATTAGTCTGATATCATGGTTTCTATTTATGGCCACCCAATGCCCACATTGACTCCATCACCCCCAATCCACACAGATAAGCATCCATGCTCCTCCTCTTTGCCTGCTTGGCCAGGCCACCAGTGAAGGTGTGCAGCAGGTCCTTTCCATCTTCACCATGTGGGTCTGGTGATTCCTCTGCATACCATAAGGGTACAACACGCCTTGCTCAACAGCACTGCTTTGTAGGCCACACAACCCATGGAGTGAAGGGATGAATAAACAAGCAAGGTCCACTTGCACACAGGAGCATATTTTGTGCAGGGTTATGATAACTTAAGCAGCAGAAGAGTTGGAGATCTCATCTGACAAGCTCTTGGTTATGTATAAGGATATTCACAGACAGAATCTGTGACACTCTTCAACAGCAAAATCAACCAGGCTGGAAAAGACCTTTAAGCTCATCCAGTCCAACCATTCCCAGCACTGCCAAGGCCACCACTCACCCCTGGCACTGAGGCCTCGGCTACCCGGGCTGTGAACACTTGCAGGGACGGTGACTCCAGCCCTGCCCTGGGCAGCCTGTTCCAATGCCTGAGCACCCTCTGGGCAAGGAATTGTTCCTCAGCTCCAGCTAAACCTGCCCTGGGGCAGCTTGAGGCTGTTACCTGGAGGAAGAGGTGATGCTGGCCTTTATGTCTTGAGGACAACAGCTCTAACCACATGGCCCCTTGAGGCCACACAGACCAAGCAGTAGTATTAGGAAAAGAAGACCTGAGCACAGTTCAGAAAAACAACTTCTTCTTTGAAAGGCTTTTTTGGGTATCTCTTGGAAGAGTCCAAGTCTTGAACGGACACTGAGAGTATATTCAGTTGCATTGGTAGCGCAGGGGGAGAGCACGTTATGCAGCTCAGCTGCTGCCTCAGTTGCAGGAGAAATGGCATTACCTGAAGAATACACACAGCTCAGACCACCCTACATCTCTCTGGAGACCTCTTTCCGTCTGGTGAGGAGCTGTGTGGGACATGTCCTGCTTCAGTTTCGCTGCAAGCTGCAGTGCATCACAGGGTTCTGAAAACTGCTTTGGGCTGGAAAGACCAGTTCATAGAATCCCAGCCTGGTTTGGGTTGGGAGGGACCACAAAGCTCCTCCGGTCCCAACTCCTGCCACGGGCAGGGACACCTTCCACTAGAGCAGGTTGCTCCAAACCCCTGTGTCCAACCTGGCCTTGAACACTTCCTAACTAACTTGAACACTAAAGGCCTGCAAGAGCCAGTGCTCAGCCTGGATTTTAAAGAGGGGAAGAAGAAACCCTCATGCTCTTTAGAGATCCCTTTGGTGGATGGGACAAGAGATGCAAAACCTTCGGGAACACCAACTTTAGGCAAAGCCCTCTAACATCAAAGGCCTCTCACGTGCCTCCAGCTCAGCACCCAAATGTCCCACCAAGTAGTTCATGGGTCCTTTTCATCCCCCTCCAGCAGTGGTTTGCAGAGACCTGACTAGGTCCTAGCGAAGACCCTGCACAGGTCAGCGTGGCTCAATTTTCACTGCAGAGAATAGAAGGGGTGTCATAAGGATGAAATACTTTAATGCTGAAGGGGTGTTTTAGTTCAGATCAAGACTTCCTCCTTCTAGCCTCACAACTGGCTTCCCTCATCTTGTTTGACCGCAGTGCAGAGCTGCGGGAGATCCTGATCCTTTGTAGGACACAAGAGCTTTGTGCCTTCAGACAACACCATTTTAAAGCCAGTCTGTACTGAGGGAGCTGGAGACATTAGGTTTTGGAGAGGCTGGGAGCACCGGAGGCTTTGGCCAAGTGTCTGACTCACGGATCAACACTCCCCAAGTTTAACCATATCCCTACCTCCGGCCATGTGTGCACAAGAGCTGTTCTCTAGGCAGAGCAGCGCTGAGCAGTTAAACTGCACAGTAACCGGGGCCGGCTCTGGCATTGGGCTGCCTCTACCTGCAGTCCTGGGGCCTTTGAACTGGGTCAGTGAATCCCAGCCTGGTTTGGGTTGAAGGGACCTTAAAGCTCCTCTAGCCCCAAACCCTGCCATGGGCAGGGACACCTTCCACCAGAGCAGGTTGCTCCAAGCCCCTGTGTCCAACCTGGCCTTGAACACTGCCAGGGATGGGGCAGCCCCAGCTTCTCTGAGCACCCTGTGCCAGCGCCTCAGCACCCTCACAGGGAAGAGCTTCTGCCCAAGAGCTCATCTCAATCTCCCCTCTGGCAGGTTCAAGCCATTCCCCTTGTCCTGTCCCTCCATCCCTTGTCCAAAGCCCCTCTCCAGGTTTCCTGGAGCCCCTTTAGGCACTGGAAGACTTATAATCACCATGGCCTTTGCCTCTACATGGGCAGAAAGGCAAGGCTGAAGACATTGGTCACACCTCATTTCTTTGTGGCCTTGTTGCACACAGTCTCCCCTATTCCACCCTGTCACGGGCACCCTGTGTCCCTCAGAGGGGATCTATATGCCTTGAGCTATGTCAGCCTTCTGTTACACCAGAGTCCCTCCTGGTATTAAACGAGTGGACACGTTAGGGAGGTTGTAGGAGACTTTTCTCCCCATCTAAGGGGTCTCTAAGGCTGGGGTGGGCAACAGTGCCTATTCTGTCATCCTCAGAGTGCTGTCAGCTGTTGAGATGCTGTTGTAAATCTCACATCATCGGATATTTTCCTTCAAGCCCCATCTCCTGCTGTGAAGCCTCAGGTTTCACCAGCAAAAGAGTGTATTTTGCTGCATGTCATAGACAAGTTTTGGACACTGAGAGTCCAGAAAACTAGTGGAAAAAGCAAGTTGGCAGCTGACTCAATTGCATTTGAGTACTTGGGTCTGCCCGTCCTGTTCTTCCTTGACCTCTCTCCCTCTTGCAAGTGCAGGGCCATATGGGAGCAAGGCTTTACAAGGATTTCACTAGAAATCTCCTTCTTCCAATATTTTTTTTCCCATGAGGGGCACACAAAGAGAAGGCCAGGGAACCTTGAATGGTGGTTTTGGGTCCTCTGAACAGATTTCAAGGGCACTGTTCTGCACCATCCTCCCTACATTAAGGTCTGTCCTCCCACCTAATGCCTCAGGTGTGCAGCAAGGAAAATGCATGGCCCTGTCTGCTGCTCCCACACTTAGATCCCAGGCGACCTGGCTGTTATCACAGAGCTGCAAAAGCAGAAGGAGTTATCTACATAAGGGTCTTTCAGGAGGATCTGAGTTCTCTGCTTATGGGTATCTCTTCCCACACCGAGCAACTGGACCAAATGTAATATTACGGCAAAGAAATGATCTGCAATGCTTCTTTCCAATGTGGAAATTACAGTGATTTGTGCTCTCACATCTGATCATCACACTGGAGTTCCTCCTGGTGCACTGTGTATTTCTCCTTCAATCCCACAAGACCTATTTGTAGCTGAGCAAATTGGTCCCAAATTCCCACCAATTCAGGTCTTCTGCTCTCTAAGCTAACTCTGCCTTCAAGGAGCTTATTTCAAGCCACAACCATTGCATTGCCCTCAAGCAAAGAGAACTGTTCTAGCTTTGGCAGACACAGAATAAAGTCAGAGACTCCACCGCTGTTCTGACATGGACCCAGTCCCAGCTTTGTTCATGCCCAGCGGGCAGTGCCTGCGATGCCACCCGCTTCGTGTGTGCGCTCCAGTGTTTGCTAAGTAAAACCAGGGGGAGGAAATCCCCCCCAAAGCATCCTATTTGGTACAAAAGCTCTCATAAATGCACCTCCTTGTCCTCCTTTGCATGTGGGAAGAGTTTCAGTGTTTGTCGCAAATGCAACCACAAGAAGCCCTGTACTTTAGCTCCTGGGCACATCACCCAAGGGGGAAGGTTTCCCGTCATCAGCGGGGATTCCAGCTCTTCTCCCGCTCTCCTACTGCAGCTCTGCTGGGAATTTAGCCAGGGAAAGCCCAGGAATGCTGCATGGAGCAGACAGACCCCAGCTACCAAACAAACAGAGGAGCTTGTGCTGATGAAACCCAGCAAAACTCAGAGACATGAATCCCAGGTTCATCTAATCCATATCTTCTGGAATCCCAGAAATCAAAGAGGAATCGTGCAGCACATTGGTCGCTCTGCTGCACATCAGTGTAGCTGAATTAGGCTTAGTTGTCCCAGGGAAAAATTTGGTTCAATAGTCCCACCCCGCAATAGATTCTCAAGGCCTTTGGCCCTGGTAGATGAGAGTCTGTGGCTCACACTTACCCACAGCTGGAAGAAAAGCTCATGGAAAAACACCCAAACTAGCCAAAAGCTGAAAGCAATAGAAAAACACATATTCTCCTATAGTAGGTACCGTCTGAACATGATGTGCCTGAACGGAGCAGCTTGCTCCATGAGCAGCAGCACTAGCTGTGCAGCCTGCGGCTGGGCTTTCAGAGGGTAGCTCTTCTGTTCCTCCTTGGAGAACCACCAGTAAATAGCCACACGCCACCCGTCACAAGGAGAGGAAGATTCTGCCTACCTGGAAAACGAAGGCATCAAAATTCCCTCCAGAAAGAGCCTCCCAAACGCCAGGAAGAAGACTTCGTGCAGTTGCTCGTATCAGGAAGGCTCCTGCATCCCAGGCTCTGGGTGCTCGGGGGGTCCGGGGAGGAGCAGCAAAGGCGTTTCCAGCCCAGTCCCTTCTAGCCGTGGAACTGCCCCTTCTCTCTTCCTCCTCCTCCTCCTCAAGCCTCATGTGTAGTAGCTGCAGACATCCACGGAGAGTCGCTGTGGGTCCACCAGCACCTCGGGATGCTCCCTCCCACCGCTCCCCTCCCAGGGCCGGGCGAGGTTGTCATCATTGGAGCTGAAGGCATCTTTCTTCTAAACAAGCTGGAAGAAGTCTCCTTTTTCCATGATGAGAGGCCCCATTTCGTGGCTGGCATCGCTGCCCCACATATTTATACCATCAAATAGTGTTCCTCTTTCTTTCCCCCTCCTTTTCCCGTCCTAGTAACGTGTCCTGAGCGGAACAAATTAAACAAGAACAGCTCAAAAAAGAGCAACTTACATCTTAGCTTTTGCAGATATCCAAGTCTTGCTCAGAGTCATCCAAGTCTGAGTAGTACCTGTTACTATTGATAGGTTTGGGTGTTTCGTTGTTGGGTTGGGGTTTTATGGGGGCTGGTTTTCTTTCTTGTTTAATTTTTACATTCACAGGCTCTGCTGAGTCAGAGCTAGCGGGAAATGTCCCAAAAAAACATGGGGAACAGCAGTGACTTTCAGGAACATCGACTGTTATCCCTCGAGTTATGACTTTCTGTTCACCCAGAGCGTGAGCAGCAGGTCAGGGAGGGGATCCTGCCTCTCTGCTGTGCTCTGGGGAGACCCCCCCTGCAGCCCTGATCCAGCTCTGGGGAACAGCACAAGAGGGACGTGGAGCTGCTGGAGTGAGGCCAGAGGAGGCCCCGGAGCTGCTGCGAGGGCTGGAGCAGCTCTGCTCTGGAGCCAGGCTGAGAGAGCTGGGCTGGGGCAGCTGGAGAAGAGAAGGCTCCTCAAGGGGACACCTTAGAGCAGCTCCAGTGCCTAAAGGGGCTCCAGGAAACCTGGAGAGGGGATTTGGACAAGGGATGTAGGGACAGGACAAGGGGAATGGCTTGAACCTGCCAGAGGGGAGACTGAGATGAGCTCTGAGGCAGAAGCTCTTCCCTGGGAGGGGGCCCAGAGAAGCTGTGGCTGCCCCATCCCTGGCAGTGTTCAAGGCCAGGTTGGACAGAGGGGCTTGGAGCAACCTGCTCTAGTGGAAGGTGTCCCTGCCCGTGGCAGGGGTTGGAAATGGAGGAGCCTTAAGCTCCCTTCCAACACAAACCAGTCTATGATATGATTCTATGACAGTTAGCAATGGCGGGGAAACAGAGGAAAGCCTTGGTGAAGCAGCTGAGACAGAGCTGGGAGCATGCTGTTCCCTTGGGACATCTCTCACAATGAGAGTCCTGCTGCGCCCTTCTGTTGTGGGCCATTGGTCCACCAGCAAAAGGAAGCTGCACCACGCTAATGCCCCGCTCCATTTCTGGCTACCCCTATTTCCACTGCTGTATCTAAACAACGTAGGTTCTCTGGGATGTCATCATCTTCTAAGGATCTAGTGAACAAACACAAGGTCACAGATAGGGGCCTGCACTTGGCAAGGCTTCAATAATGCTGTAGGTTGGGAAATCCTTGGGGCTGTTTAAAATAGAACCCTAGAAACTCCAAACAGTGCTTCCTTACGTGGTAGCAAACAACAGTTTATGAGCACGCAAATGCTCTGTGTATATGCAGATAAGAACGGGGTGCTAAGTAAATAAGAACTGCAATAGCATTAGGGACTTAAAAGTTAACACCAGAATGCTAACATTGGAAAAAGTATGCAGAGCCCCAGATTGCCCTTGTGTGTTCATGATGACTCTCTAAACATCCTGGAGCAGTTGGCTTTAATGGCCTAAATCCCAGGAAATGCTGCTAAAATATGGTATCAAATGAACATTTGCTTTTTTTCCTTCAGAAAGATTCGCCTTTGTGTCTCATTTTACCACAATTCAAGAATGTTAAACACAGTGGGGGCTGTTTGCAAGTATGTGACCCGAGTTAAGCTAGGAAACAAAATGGGTTTGCTTCTTTCATTTCTTTAATAGATGTTGTAATAGATCTATTTAATAGATGTTTTAATAGACCTGCTTAATAGCTATTTTAATAGATCTATTTAATAAATGTTTTAATAGATCTATTTAATAGCTATTTTAGTAGATCTATTTAATAGGTGTTTTAATAGATCTATTTAATAAATGTTTTAATAGATCTATTTAATAGTTATTTTAGTAGATCTATTTAATAGGTGTTTTAATAGATCTATTTAATAAATGTTTTAATAGATCTATTTAATAGCTATTTTAGTAGATCCATTTAATAAATGTTTTAATAGATCTATTTAATAGCTATTTTAATAGATCTATTTAATAAATGTTTGAATAGATCTATTTAATAGGTATTTTAATAGATCTATTTAATAGATTTTTCAATAGATGTCTTCTCCTGAGCATTGGTGACAATGAGCAGGACCTGCCAGGGATGCCTCAGAGCCAGCCAATCCTGCACCCAGCGTCTGCCACAAAGAGTGGTGAGGATCAGAGTGTGGACCAGTACATGTGACGTGGTAGCAGGGTTCTGCTGCAGACCCCCTGATGAAGAAGAGGAGGTGGATGAAGTTTTCTTTAGGCACTTGAAGGAATCCTTACAGCCACAGGCCTGGGTACTCATGGGAGGATTTAACCATCTTGCTATCTGCTAGGAGATAACAGATCACAGCCATGACCACCACAAGAGGTTTCTGGAATGGTCTGAAGGCAAGTTTGTGGTGGAGGTGATGAATGAACTGACTAGGGGGGATGGTCTTTTGGACCTGCTACTCAAACACAGGGAAGAACTGGCTGAAAATGAGAAGTCTGCAGGGACTACAAGACTGTGGCACTTAAAGGGCAGCAGAATCACAATCCTAAACCTCAGAGGAGCAGGGGTTTACCTGCTCGGGGAGGGAGGGAAGAATACAAATGCATTGTATGAATTGAGTTAGGAACCAAGTGACTACAAGAGGGTATAAAAATCCATCCTTCCGTTTGTCATCAGTGAGAACACAGAGATTATGAACAAAGATATGGAAACCAACATGCTTTGTTTTCACTAAGCACTGTCTTGGCCTTGTTTCTGATTCTCTTTGCATATTTAGTAAGCAAGACCCTTGGAGACCACTGTATCATCTCAGAAACACATGAAGGGTGGATATATTTGCAGACGGAGCCAGAGCAAGTGCAGTAGCTATTTTCCAGAGCAGCACAGCAGTCCCATAAAGCTGTTTCAGATGTATGTGATTTAAGACCAGAGACTGCATTTTAGCAGGGGCTACAAGTGAGATGTAAAAAGGAAAAGGAGCGGCCACACAGTTTACAAAGAAACAACTAAACATACCATAAATCACACATAAGTCTTCAGGGGGGTGTAAATAAAGGAGTAGCTATCCGTGCCTGACTGACTCCCTCACTTCAAACTCCATACTGGGTCATACTGGGGAGCAGAAAATCAAGCAGGTTTTTCCTTCTTTCTTCCTACTCTTCCTCCTTTTCCTCTCTATGAAGTGGGGTTAAATGCTAAATAGCTGTTCGTTATATAGTGTGTTCTGCAAGCACCAATAATAGTACATAGTTCAGACACATAGGGAATGAGCAACTAATCCATGTCCATGCACCTTCCCTGCAAATATCTTTCCATGAGATTTTCAGTTCCACTGGAAGGAGGAAAAAAGGATTCAAGGATTAGGAAGAGGAGCCAAGGAGAGGACAGAGATAGTGGATGAGGCTCCCATGAATGTCTCCTCACCTGGACAGACCTCCTTATAAACATATAGCAAGCACTACCTATAAAAGAGGATCAGCTGCACAGAGAAAGAAATGTCTTGGTCTGTTTGATTCCCTTTGCAAAGAAGAAAGAAGACACTAGATAACATTTGGGTACTGTCTCCAAAGGTTTCTGCCCCACATCCACTTTCCACTAGAGCTTCCTACATTCTCATCCCAATCACAAGAACAAAAACTCCATTACAAAGCTCAGGCCTTTAATGCTGCCAGTTATTAAAAAAAAGAGTGTAAAAAGCCCAATAAACCCAGAACAAAAGCAGCATCTTGGTTTTAGGTTATTTTTGCTGATTTTGGGTGAAGAAGACGTACTACCAATGCAGAATGCCTGTTTCTCAGACCACCCCAACGTAAGGAACGAAGCTGCAAGATGTGGTTGCACATGACAGAGGTGTGAAGATAATATTCCTACAAATGTCACAAAAACGGGTGCCCAGGTAGGTGAAAAAGGCCAAAGTAGCCTTTTTTATTGAGACAAAGATGCAACAGAGGGTTGTATTGTAAACTGTGTAAGAATCCTCATGAGGGCAAGGCATCATGTCATGTCGAACTGCAGAAATGACATGAGAAAGCTCAAAAAGCAGACACAAAACTAAAAGGCTGTAGAACCTTTGGGCAAGAAACAAACTGAGGACCAAAGACAACATTCAGTAGTCTGTGAGGAGGAAAAGGGAGATATGGAGATGTGGACCTATTCTCTATTTCTACACTTTGGGCACTCACCAGAAACGTAGGAGACACGTGGTTTTCACTTGCTTGTGGTAGGACCTCTTGCTGGAGAAATAGCTTCTGCAGGGCAGATTCACCTAGAAATAGATAAGTTGAATGTGGATTAGAAGCAGCATTGATGGGTACTCATGGACACAACAGAGCTCGGACACAGCAGCAAAGCAGAAGTAAGAAATGGCCTGGTATGTGTTCACTGCATTACTGGAAGGTGAATGCATTGCTTAGACATAGAATCTAAAACATAGACTGGTTTGGGTTGAAGGGAGCTTAAAGCTCATCCAGTTCCAACCCCTGCCACGGGCAGGGACACCTTCCACTAGAGCAGGCTGCTCCAAGCCCCTGTGTCCAACCTGGCCTTGAACACTGCCAGGGATGGGGCAGCCACAGCTTCTCTGGGCACCCTGTGCCAGTGCCTCAGCACCCTCACAGGGAACAGCTTCTGCCCAAGAGCTCATCTCAATCTCCCCTCTGGCAGGTTCAAGCCATTCCCCTTGTCCTGTCCCTACGTCCCTTGTCCAAAGCCCCTCTCCAGGTTTCCTGGAGCCCCTTTAGGCCCTGGAGCTGCTCTAAGGTGTCCCCTTCAGGAGCCTTCTCTTCTCCAGCTGACCCAGCCCAGGTCTCTCAGCCTGGCTCCTCCTGAAGCATTCATTTGAGACCTCACTAGTGTGAAGACCCTTTATCCAAGTTTTACTTCCCCTTTGCTCAGGCTCTTCCTTCCCAGGATTGATTAGAGTACACTGGCTTGATGGGATGCCCGAGGGCTCCTGCGCCAAGCTGCTCTTGCTGCATGATTTCTGTGGGTCTTTGAAGTTTGTGCTATTGAGACTGAGACCATACTTATGAACTTCATATTTTACACCTTCAGTTGCTCAGTCCAGGCTTATTATCTAGAGTCAGCTTTGCTACAGTGCCCTGAGGGTTTAGTGCTTCTGAGGTTGGTCCCTCCAAGCAGGGCAAAAGCCCAGGGCTTCCAGTGACCATTTCTGGGTCTCCTCACTACTGGAAGAGTCATATTGGGCATTCCAATAGGAGGGGAAGCAATGGTGCCTGAGGGCAGCAACACAAGCTCATGTATGAACCCAGCAAGCCAAGAATGGGTGCAGATCTCTCTCCCAGAATATATCCCCTTTTACCAGTTTCACAATCCTTGCTCTTGGTGCATTCATCTCTTGCAGCATATTTTTTCCATGCAGCCGGTCAGACAGCTGAGTCCCAAACCTCTGGCTCATTGGAAAGAGCCTTTGCATAGTGAAGCAACTGCATTCCAGCTCCCTGGCAAGGCAGGAGGCTCAGCGAGGTGGCTGATGTTCTCCCAGAATATATCCCCTTTTACCAGTTTCACAATCCTTGCTCTTGGTGCATTCATCTCTTGCAGCATATTTTTTCCATGCAGCCGGTCAGACAGCTGAGTCCCAAACCTCTGGCTCATTGGAAAGAGCCTTTGCATAGTGAAGCAACTGCATTCCAGCTCCCTGGCAAGGCAGGAGGCTCAGCGAGGTGGCTGATGTGGTTCACAGCACACGCTGGGTAATCCCGAGATATCTCTGCGGAGATATCAAATCAGCTTTAGCTTTGGAGCTCGGGGTAAGGAAACAGTTAAAAGACACAGTTTGTGTCTTTGGGGCTTGGTGGTGAAATACAGCAAGAGCAGAACGACCCAGCTGCATTTGTTTTATTTTCTTGTCACCAGAGAAACGAGAAGGAAAAACTTGCAGCAGTGTTTCCATGAAAGTAAGAGAGAAAAAAACCCCAACCCACATAGTTTCTAGAGGAAACCTCATTCCCCCTCCCCGCTCTTTTACCAGCAATGGTTAAAAAATCATGTACATTTTGGAACTTAGTCACATCCCGCCCCACCCATGGTCCTTAATGCCATGTACAGACCTAAAAGAGATTTCAGCTCCCTTCTTCTGCCAAGCAGCTTCTATCTAAACATTTGCTTTCTTCACTGCTGGAGCCTGGAGGTGCTGCCTCCCCCTGCACTGACTCCTCTGGCTAAGGTTACAAATGAAATATAGACTTTCTGTGTTAGCTTTCAGCTCACTATGAATAATATTCCCTCAAGACATACTCATTATATTGAACCATGAACCTACTGGGGGACACTTTTGCAATGACTAATGGATATAAATAGAAAGGAAAGGGATTAATTAGTGCCTCATCCTGGGAAAAGAGGGGGCTGAAAGGGATCAGATAGGGGAAAAAAGGCCTTTTCTCTGAATGTGAGGGTAGAGCAGTGTGGGAGTGACTTCTCTTAGGGGTCTGGTGGCCTGGCAAGGACATGTTAGGGCTCAGAAATGGAGGTGATTTGTTTGAAATGCCTTTAATCCCAGCTTTGTCTCGCTGTAATCACACTGTTCTCCTGCCCTCGGGTCTTCAACAGATGTTGCCAGCATCAGCCCTTGTATGGAGCTGAATCCTTGGGATGGATTAGGTGGAATTCCCATTTCCACAGGACTGGTAAAAGGGAATTTAGAAAGGAAATATGAAAGAAAGAACCACCCTACCTTGAAGCCAATGAAAGGCTTTTTACTGCTTTAGGGACCTGTGATTCAGATCCTAAATGAAAACCTGTGACTTGAAGGTTGCACCTTGGAATTAAAGATGCTCACCAAGAGCAAGCATGAAGTTCAGCTTCCTGAAAAACTAAAAACCTCCCAGGATGTGGGGGGGAAATCTGAGAACTGAGCTTGGCACAGCAGCCAGATATGAGCCCAGATCAATACTAAAGGTAAGACCTGCCAGCATAGCACCATGCTGGTACATCAGTAGCAGTAGCTCCAACACCACCTTACCTTCCTGGAGTGCAATAAGCCTTCTCTTGAGTCTGTCCCAAACTACACAGTAAGCTTTTAACTTTTATCTTACAGAGTTTAAAGAAAATATAATCATAGAATCATAGAATGGTTTGGGTTGGAAAGGACCTTAAGATCATCTAGTTGCAACCCCCCTGCCATGAGCAGGGACACCACACACTAAACTATGTCGCCCATCTCCCTCCCCAAATGACAGGACCTTTTGGATGATGGTATCAAGGAAGTAAGGGTCTAGATGGACATCTGATTGATGCTCACATGAATAAGTGGATTGATGGGCAAAAGATTCTGTACAGGTAAACAGCAGCAATGAGTAAGACTGAACAGTAGTATCTTCTGGAGTTTCTGCAGTGGTAAGAACTGTACCTAAGCTGCTACCAACTACTACTACTACAAGACTGTGAGGGTGCTGAGACGCTGGCACAGGGTACCCAGAGAAGCTGTGGCTGCCCCATCCCTGGCAGTGTTCAAGGCCAGGCTGGACACAGGGGCTTGGAGCAACCTGCTCTAGTGGAAGGTGTCCCTGCCCGTGGCAGGGGTTGGAGCTGGAGCAGCTTTAAGGTTCCTTCCACACAAACTCTATGACTCTAGATTGCCACCAAAGTCTCTGGAAGATGAGCGCAGTCCTGGAGCAAGGAGTTCCACTGTGACCCCTTCAACTACCTGAATATGGGACCAGATTTGCCACAGGTTAATCTAAGAGTAATTTACAAAAACTCTGCCTACATTTGCAATCATCTTGATTTACAAGCTAATGAGCAACCCCAAAAACATTGCACTGAGTTCAAGTCTTGCTAACAGTGGATGCCACAGGCAAAGAGAGACCTCTGGATTCTGTGCCTGCTTCAGCCACCAAGTCACGAAGCAAAAACTGAGCATATCTTCACCCCTCCTTGGACTAAATACATGTGCTGAAGCCTGCCAGGTCTTGCTTTAATCCCTCTGCTGGGGTAGAGGCTATAGGGAGAGGCTGCTCTCCGGACATCCCTGTTCCGGGAGCATGGTGGGCAGCCACCCAGCTGCTGTTCCTTGGGCTGCAGAACTTTCCTACTGCTCCATGGCTTCTGCTTTCCACGTATTTGATGTGAATCCAGGGAACCCTGTGCAGCTCTTTGGCCCAGCTTCCCGGGTCACGTACAGCAGAGCTTGTCTGGCTTTGGCATGAATCTTAACACCTCCCTTTCCCTTACACACATGCTCAAACTTTTGCTCTAACATAAAATGTTAGAGGCCCTCGTTTCATTTGTAGCTGTAGGTTAATATATACAATACTATTATATATATAGGTATATACATCATATGTATATTGTAGGTATATTATGTTATGCAAGGAATGTATAATTCTGTAATGCAGCGTCCTCCTGGCCAAATACAACGTTGCAATAGAATTCCCCTCTGGCATCGGGTGAACTTGCTGCTACTGACAAGGAAAATGGTATTTGCACTGAGTACCATCAAAATTTGAACAGGACTTTTACACATGTAAGAAATGTAAAAGAATTAACACTTATTAACTTTATACCTGTAAGAAATGTAATAGAATTAACACTTATTAACTTTATACAAGGAATGTAATAGAATTAACATGTAATGAAATTAACATTACTTATAATAATGTATCTACAATATCAGTGTTAAGAAAAAGATTCTCACCTGAGTTCGTTTCAAAGGTCCTTCTACAAAGGAAACCAAAAAACTGCTCCAAAGCCCCAAAATATGCTGCATTATTAACGTGTGTTCCTCTGAGACAGAACAAGCAAATGCTCTGCAGAGCAGGTTGGCAATACAGGGGTACAGCAGAACAACAATATTGCATCCTTCCTTGGATACTTATGGTACCTTAAATCAACCCAAGAGATCAGGGTCACAAGGAAGTTAAAATATGTTGGCCAGGGAGGTGACATACCCTTTTATCAGGGTATCTTAATGTCTGTGCTCCTTATTTGAGCATTAATGCAAGGCCAACCTCCAACAGCAAATGAAATCATTCTAATCACATCCACAGAACATCTTATGTCTAGACTACTTTTCTGTATGATTGAAAGTCTTAATGCTCATTGCTTATTGCCAGTCAACTCAAATGCTTATTGCCAGTCCAAAGAGGCTTGAGATTTTCCAGCTTCACTGTGTGATAAACAAGATTAACAGTGGGGAGGTGGAAGGGCAGGCATGCACTCCTTGTCTTTTACATCCAGTTCTGCCCCTCATCCATCCAGACTCTGACAGCCTCCATCTACAAAGAGAAAAACATAAAGAGAGAGGCAGAAACGAGCAAGAAACCACGCGTGAGTGGTTTCTTTTACAATCCTCTTGCTGGGCACAGAAGCCAGAGTTTCATTTTACACTGAGATTGCCCCTGCACCACTCAAGCAGTTCTGAAGGGGCCTGAAATGCTTGACATTACCTACACAAAACGCCTCTTCACACAGCAACATAACCAGTAATAACAGCATTAAAAACATGCCCTGCCATGGAAGTCACAAAGTAAATTGCTTGTGCCTGCCCTAGAAGGGTGGTAGCAATTGTGGCAGGCTCAGAAGCCTGCTCACAGGAGGAGCTTCAAGGCTTAAGAGCTGAACCATGTATGAAATCAGGCAAACGTGAGCATCCTTAAAAGCAGCCTGCTCCTATTTGCACACCTCGCTGCCTCACAAAGGCAGAGCTGATGGCCTGTCTGCTTAGCACATCTCGGCCAGACATGATGAAGACACTATCCAGCATAGCCCACCCTCGGGGAGGCACAGTGGGAAAGGGTGAAGGCTGCTGGAAGAGGGAAAACAGGGAAGGAAGGACTTGTGGGAGCCACTGGAAACCCTGTGGGGAAATCTGCCTCCACATCCCTTCTGGGGAATCCAGATAATTGAAGGCTGTAGGAGTGCTTGATAGAAACCCCCAGGCCAGGGACTATTAAGTTCTCCAAGCCTCTCATCAAGAACACATGGATCTTATTGAGAGACCACATCTTGGCCAGTGGTGAACTTAATGTCTCTTTGGGGGAGGAATGGGGACAGGCAGCATCTGGCAATAGGAGACAGCACCAGCAGCTGGTTTTGGCAAAGCTCTGCCATGTTTCATCTCCTTGAGCAGAGAAACCTTCTCTGTTGTGGGGTTTTGCTCTTGACATGTTTGGGGAAGAGGTGTGGGAGCACGGAAGGTGCTGGGTCCACGTGTGCCTCTCTGCAGCCTGGGTTGTAGATGGAAGAGGAAACCTGTGTGGGCTCCCTGCCTGCCAATGCTGAGAGCAAGGGCTGGCACCAGGAGGGAGTACTCTGGAGAGGACCTGAACCAGAAATGCCAGTAAGAATTACAGCCTGGGCTTGCTGAAGTCATGAGCAGCCCCAGTTTCAAGAGCATCACACTGACTGAAGAGTCCTGCTTCCAGGGAAAACCTAATCCCAGAACCAGGAGCAGCCCAAAGTCCACATTCCAGAACTTGCTGTCATTTGAATACATTCATTACTAAGTCTTTTGATATCATCACAGCCTTAACACGTGTGCCACAAGCTCTACCTTCCCTCTCAGATAATTTGGATGGACATGATAACACCGTGTCCATGCACTCAGTAAGTAACTCCCCCCTCACCCTACAAAGAGAAATTAAGGTTACAAGTTTAGACACATATACATGACCATCTCAACCCCTGACCTCTACAAAGCAGGATTTACACTGTAATAATCTCCATCTTTTGCCCGTGCAGAACAGACATCCCAGACCATGAGAGCTGTTCGAATATTCACATGCTGCTGGCTCCTTTGGGAGAACAGCAGGGCTGATCCACTGCTCCACACATCCCTCCACTAGTGTCTCCCAAAGACCTTCTCCCCTGCACAGAACACCAAGGTTTGCCTGGGCAAAGAAAGAACTGGGAAGGACTCAAGCTCTTAAGAAAGGGATAACTCACATACTATCTGCACGGGGTGAGGGATGCGATGCCACGACATGATGGTTTTCAATGGCTTCCATCTTCTTTGCTTGAATCCTTGCCATAACACAGGCCAGAAAGCCAAGAGCTGTAGGCAGGACTTCATCAGCAGGGCCTGGCAGTAACAACATATTTGTTCTTCCCACGGTAGCTCCCTGTTTGTAGGAGCTGAATGATTTGATTGTAGAGGAATCGGCTCTGGCAAAGATCAGGGCTTATTTTTTTGTCTGGAAAAATCAATGCTCTGTTTCCAAAAGGTTTCTCCAGAAATCACATGTTTCCACAGAACATCCAGAACCTCACCAAACGGTTGCAGGGAAACAATTTGGGCATGGAGAGGTTATCCATAACCTCACCAAGAGGCAGCTGCCGGGGCAGGGCTCTGGTCTTTGCACCCTTTCTGCCTACAACGGGTTAGGAGGGGACCCCCATCGCACCTCTGGCCAGTCAGTCCGAGTTTCAGTAGAGCACACACACACACAAAAGTAAGTAGAGTGGGAGCAAAACTTCTCAGTGCCTTGCTGAAATCTGGCCTTAAGTGAAAGATTTTTCCCATCCAGTGCCCTGGATCAGGAATTCTGTGGGGTTTTTTTTCCCCTTCAATTGTTCTCATCCTGCTGCTCCATGTGAGCAGGATACGGGGAACCACGAGGCCAGACAGGATGCAAGAGCGCTATGGGGATGCAGCATCCAAAAGCCATTCCCCCAGAGGCTCCAGCTCTAGCCACAGCAATAAGCTCACAGTAGGCACATCCCTTTATCAGCTCAGGTCATGACTCTGTTTTATCTGCTCTAAAGCTTTTCATAAGCTGGGAATGCTTTTTTCCATAGGCTTGCTGGAGCACAGCACATCGTAAGCCCGCACATCTGTAATGCACGGGTGCAAGCTGGATCCCACGTGCTGTGTTTGTAATGGGATCCTCTCTTCCTGGAGCAAGGAGCATCCAGGAGCTACTACAGCTCTGGGAAGAGGATGGGCACAGCACCAAAGGCTCTCCTGCTCTTGTATCCTCATGCCTTTTCTCCAGTGTCCCCAGCAGGACGGGGATAACCATTCAAATGGCTGCAGTGTATCTGAGCCTCGGGCAAGGAAAGTATTGACAACCACAATGACATCTATGCTCCTGCCACCAGACAGCACCCGCTTACTGACCAAAATGATCCCTAATGAACCCCTGTAGTGGCCTGAGTGGTATAAGAGCTATCTGAAATGCAAGGTATGAATGTACACAGGCTGGTTTCTCTCAGTGTAAACCTGTGGCCTCCCCCTTTGGAGACTTGCCATCCCTGTGGCAACTGGAGGCAAAGGGAAATATAAATCCCAGACCTTAAATGGAAACGTTTGCAAGGAACTGGGTGATTCCAGCTGCCAAGTTACAGTTGCTGCAGTATGACTAAGCTCAAAATCACCACAAGATACTGTACTTCTTGTAAGCTGCTGCTCTTTCACACAGACAAAAGCCATGCAGCCGCTCTCCCTCCTACTTCTCCACTGTCCCCAGTTACAGCCTGGGGACCAGAAATACAAAGACACTGGGAGCCCAGCTCCTGGATCCTTGCTCTGGATGACCTGGAGCAGGTGTGCTCCCAAATCCAGCAGGATTTACCTTGACATAATGAGTCAGGAGCTATTTTGGAGTTTATACACCTTACCTCACACTGTCCGAGTCCCTTCTGAGCTGAGGGGAGAAGGGACATAAAGCGGAGAAGATCCCTCTTTAGTTTTCTTCTACCTCATGTAATGCCTTAGGATTGAGGGATGGTTTCCTCTGAATCCCTCGTTAGCCCAGTACTCTACAGGGAGACAGAGCACATGGCTTTCTGTTGCCTCCAGTGAAATGGAGAACAGCAGAATCATGGCTGAATGGTTGAGGCTGGCATCTCTGCAGATCATCCAGTCCAACCCCCTGCCTCAAGCAGGGTCAGCCAGAGCAGCCTTCCCAGAACAACGTCCTCTCAAACAAGTGTTTCCTCATGCTCAGGTGGAATTTCATGTGTTCCAGTTTGTGCACATTACGTCTTGTCCTGCCACCGGGCACCACCTCTCCATTGCTTCCAATCAGGTATTTCTACACATGGATATATCTCCTGAGACTTCTCCAGTCTGAACAATCCCAGCTCTCAAAGCTTCTCCCTGTATGAGAGATGCTCTGATACCTTCATCATCTGGATGCCCCTCTGTGGGATGTTCTCCACTATCACAGAATTAAGAATGGGGTTGGGTTGGAAGGGACCTTAAAGCTCATCCAGTTCCACGGGCAGGGACACCTTCCACTAGACCAGGTTGCTCCAAGCCCCATCCAGCTTGACCTTGAACACATGCGGCCTCAGAGCAATATTGCCATCTTTGCATGCAGCCTTCCTTCTGCAGAATAGGGAGCATCCAGCATCCACCACAGGTCTTCCCATGGGATAGGACCTGAGAAATACAGGGATACTGCAGAGAATTAGACAAGGCTAATCTCCTCCTGCCTTGCTTTGCAGAGCTTTTGCCCTGGGGGCAGCATTTGGGTCGCATCCTGGGCTGCTGTTGTGATGGCTGGTTTTGTGTGCAGGAATCTGCCAGATGTTCTCATTTCCCCTGCGTGCCAGACCCCTTTTGACACACTTTCCAAAGCAACTCTGGAGCTCCAGATGGGGCTCATCCAGCTGCCCTTGGTGTCTTGCTAAGTACGTGCCCAGCGCTCCCGTGTGAGGCTCTTGGGGCCGGGAAAAACTGCATTCTGCTGCTCATGGCCTGAGCTTTATCCTGGGACAGGTTTGCCCTAGAAACGCCACACGCTGGTTTTACAGCCTCAAGCACTTCAGGTCCTGTGGAAAACACCGTATACAACTGTGTGTAGCTCTCACATTAACCAAAACATGACTTGATACACAGGGATAACTTTATCTATTAGAAACTACTATTAGAAACCCAGAGCTCTCAGAAACACTCCCGTTCGTACAGAAATAAACACAACTCAGACAAAGGAGCAAACACTTTGCAGCTCCTGAGGGTTTGGATTCTTCTAGGCCAAGAGAGGGATTTGCAGGGATTTCTGGATCTACAGTCAAGCACTTTGGGATAATACCCATGTTTATGAAGGTTTGAACTGCTTCCTAGAGCTGAGCCAGGAAAGAAATTGAGCCGGGGTCTGACAGATATACTTTTTCTCCATGCTTTCTCTTGTCTTAGGGCAGTAGCAGCACAGGCAAAGGGGCTGCAGGCTCCTTCCTTGCTGCAATATCTATTGCAGGACATACCTTGAAAGCTCTATGTGATGCTCACGGGCAAGGACCTTCTGCTGCCAGTGTCTGTGCTGGATATGTCTTGGACTCAACACAAGGTAACACATCGTGGGGTATCTGATGTCTGGTTTGGTCTAGTCTGACTGCAAGAGATGTATTTGTGACATGGCTGAAATCCCTGAGTTTTAATACCCCAGTCCTAACACCAGGAAAGATGGTTTCTGGAAAGCTGGAAGAACATCAAAGAGCCATTACCCCTCCCCAGTCCAAAGGGCAAGGAGAGATTAACAGCAAAACTACCTACTTCTACTGATATAGAACCGATCAGCCAACAGGCAGCATCATCGAACCCAGACTGGTTTGGGTTAGAAGGGACCTTAAAGCTCATCCAGTTCCATGGGCAGGGACGCTTTCCACTAGAGCAGGTTGCTCCAAGCCCCTTCCAACCTGGCCTTGAACACTGCATTTCAAGAAGCAATGTATCTCCCAATACTTCTGGAGTCATCCAGAACAAAGTGCCATAACCTAAAGTAAGAACAACAACAACTTCCCTCCAGAAGCATGATCTAAGGGGTAAGATGTGTCTGCACTACCTCCAGCTTCTGCTACTTCATTGTACTTTTCATTGTCTTACGTTACCATCAAGAAGAGATCCCCCAGTTGTGTTTTTGTCTGGTTCATTGCCTTGGATATGGAAGGCTAATGTTTCCACAGGGATGTGAGCTCCTGTGAGCACCTCTATAGTTTCTGCATATGATAGGGATGACCACAAGTGTAAGAAACTATTTAATAGATGTTTTCCGCATGGGAAGCAGGCATTGTGGAGCCAGATCAATCTCCCAACAGACAAACAAGGAGAAATTTGAAGGGGAAGGACCATGTCAGAGCACGCTTGTTGCCTGTGGGCTTAGCTTTGGGCAACCAAGGAAGACATTGCTGAAGGTAGCTGTAAGAATTCATTGTTTCTCTAGCTAACATCTTCTCAGCCTAACCAGAATACACCTTATTTAGTCAAGTTATTACAACAATCTAAATAACCTAATTATTGATAGAAATTAATAAACCCTGAAAGCGTTATATGCAAGTCTCCCAGAGCTGCGCCATGCTTTGGTGATGCTCCCCCATCCCATGCAGAGGTTTAGGATGCCATCGGCTTCTTAAATCCTTCACCAACATGATGATGACAAAATGTGGTGGTGGTGGGTTATGGTTTTACTCTGTGGTCTTGAGTTTCCTCAGAATTACTTCTGTGTGTT
The DNA here is from genome assembly GCF_000696875.1 of Nestor notabilis. Taxonomy (NCBI): domain Eukaryota; kingdom Metazoa; phylum Chordata; class Aves; order Psittaciformes; family Psittacidae; genus Nestor; species Nestor notabilis. Next base: position 85,564 of record NW_009941651.1, on the reverse strand, counting down.
GGCTCCATATTTCTTAATGGGTTACAGCCTTTCCTCTGCTTTTTGCCCACAAGCTTACACACATCATGATTCTTTCTCCTAATACAATATTACTTCTTTTAAGGGGGAAAGCCATGCAATTGGACAAAATAATGGAAACTTTAAACTAAAACACATTTGGGAATAATAGAATTCAAACAAACCCCAAACCACAGAGCAGCAAGAGGCACTTGAACACCCAGTTATTCTACTGTTACAACTAAGAGGGGCTAGGCAACGGACCTCAGCTCCTTGGGAAAATCGTAGGCACAGGAAAGGCCCTTAAATAAACAGTTCAGAATCATCCTAGAGCAGCTTGAGGTTTAGCATTAGCATCATCAACAGCAATTTGGCCAGGCTACAGGGCTGCAAGCTGGGAGAAGAGTTGCCCTGCTAGCCCTGTGGTCTCCAAGAGTCCCATGGGTGCAGAGGGAGCAAGCTACCATCCCTTCCCAGGGCTGTATATAGGAACAATGGTGCTGGGCAAGGTCTTGTCCAATTCCTGATATCCATGGAGAAACAATAAACAGGGCAATCAAGCAACCTGCAGACCTACTCCATCCAGAGCTGCAGCCACAAAGCTGGGTAGGTCTGGACAGATGAGCAGTGCCATTGGGTTGGTGCAGTTTCCCAACCACAAACAGTCTTATGTCTCATTGAAAAGAGCTAACTGGGCAGGATATTTCTCTCTCACTTACTGGTTTACCTCTTTCACATTGCTTTTTGTTCCACCCTTTAGGATTGCAGTCCCACAGTACTGTCACAGCTTGTTGCATTGCTTGTAGGGTATGTATCCTTTACCACATTGGTAAAGCCACCTCAGCCTTCCCCCCCTTTCCCAGCCATTACCTTCCTGTGAAGGGCTGTGAATCAGCATTGCCTCAAATGAGGAGCACTTAGTCAGAGGAAAACAGAGGAATGTGGCCCAAATCCTGTCGTTACATAAACCCCCCCTTGCTGAACATCTGGAGAACATCTGAAGCTTAACAAAGCAATGCTGCAGGCAGAGGCATTTTTGACCTTCCCTGTAATGGAAGCAGAAAAATTGAGACTGAAATATAACCAGAAATGGAAGACAAAGAGTCCAGCATATTTGGCCCAAACACCTGACAAGGGTTCCTGTGATCCTGCCTGCAAAGAAGCAGTTAGACTCAAGGCAACATGCCTGAACACAAGGTGTTGGACACTGCTTGCCACCAGGCTCCGTTTAAAACCTTTTCTTCTGGACAAACTGGATTTTAAAGGGAATATTTGGATTTTTTTTCTCATAGTGAAAAATGAGAAAACACTCCAGAACTGAGGTTTGGGAACTGACGCTTATGGTGGTTTGGGATTTTCTTCCTCTTTCAATAAAGGGAAAACCAAGGGCATGGCTGTAGTGGGGAGCGAACAGAAGCAGGAAAAAGACCTTCTGCCACTTGCTTTATTAGCAGAAAAGCTGTAAACCAGCCCAAAAGGCTCTGAGAACCTTTTCTTGGTGTCTTTTCTATCTCTGCATTTGACATGGCCTAGCTGGGGGGTGTGGGGGGGGAGGCACAGCCTCCTTTTCTGACCTCTGCCTTGCTGACAGTAGTGCACCCTTACTGTTGTGTGTAACCCAGGGGCTTGTCCATGTCACGTTCCCTTCCTTCACAGATGATTCATGCCGAGGGCTGTGGCAGGCCATGAAGAACTATTTCATGAGCTGTAACAATACCTATCTTTATTAGGGCAGAGAGATGAGGGCAGTTTTTCCTCAGGACAGGAGAGCAGGGGGGATATAAACTGCAGGCACCCACAGAGCCTCCCCAGAGGTGCTCTTCAAACTTTCCATCTGCGAGTGAGGTGTTCCCAGGGATGTGGGATGGCCACGGAGCCTTGACTGAGATGCTTGGCCCAGAAGACAGCATGACTAAGAGGAGGACATGAGACATGTTACAGAAACAGGACATGAATGTGGTCTTCTGTCTTGGGAACAAGTGACTTTGCATGCATCGACAGTGGAAGTTTGGCCTGAGAGCTTCCCCCAAAACAGGCACCTTTTAGAGCTGTCTCAGGATGTAAACCGAATGTTTGGGGAGCACTGAGCTTGGAAAAGCTGGATCATAGAGTAAGGAATGGTTAATGTTGGAAGGGACCTTAAAGGCCGTATAGTTCCTATGGGCAGGGACACTTTCCACTAGACCAAGGGAGGTTTGACACCTCCACCACTAGCCCTGCCTGCAGAGCAGCATCCTTACATGCTTGGGAAATGAGGTATTAAGGAGAGATGCTGAACGTAAGTAGAAAGCAAATGCAGCTTACCTCTTCACTTGATGATCACTGTCCCTCTGCACATGGTCTTCTGGAAACAATACCTGTGTATGTATGTATGAAGGCAAACAGAAGCTGTGCAAGTCATTTCCCATCCTTTGAGAGTTCAGTGCTCTTCCCATCCATTTATTATGCACTATTTAACAGAGGCAGAGAATTCACAGTATTTCTCAAATCAGGACATTCAATAATAGGCATATTTGTGATGCAAAAGCACTAGATCTCTTGTTCTATCCCTTACAGTACTATGGGAGAGGTTCTGCTGGAATCCACCGAGATCCCAGTATGCTGCATGTTACAGAGCGGCTTTTGGAACATTCAGAACCCTGGCAATTAAAAGTCAGACAAACTTCCAAAGGGGTCGTGGAAAACAATTTATTTGACAAATTTCCAAAGTGGACCATTTTAGTAAAACACAGGCTTAACATAAAACTAACCCATATCATGGGGTTTGGGATACAAAGTGAAGACTTTGGGATGCTGATACCTGGCAATCAATGTTGCTGTCTCAGAAGCGCATGGATTCATAGCAAGAGCACCAATGAAAGCGCTGAAACAACATCTCACCCAGACAAACCACAACTTCAGCATGGTCCTGGAAACAACTGTGTAAACACCAGGGGCCCACATCACCCAGGCAGTGATAGCACCTTTGTCAGTATACCTGTAGGGTTGGAGTCAAAGACCCTGGCAGATAACAGCAGCCTTTCCCTTGGCTGGGCTGTGGATGAGGCTCTCATTCAATATATAGTACAGTTAGTGGGTTTCCCTAGATGCCTAACTCCTAGATGGTCCTATAGAAACTTCCAGAGAGCTACCTGGGAATTAGACAGCTTGGCACTTTTGGAAAAATAATTACAGAATCCCACTAACTGGGCTCAGAGAGATTTTCCAGAATCTTGGACCTTGAACCATAACATAGGTCATCAGGTTATCTATGAGGTTCCTGGTTTCACTGTAGGACCATGAGATCAGTTAGTGAAGGAGTGCAGTTACATAGCTTCTTGTAGGGTTTTCCCCCCTCCCCAGTGGCTGATGTCCAGCTTTCCTTTGGGCAGCACCCAGCCTCCCTGCTCTGAATGGGAATGTCAGTGCTGAGGGATGCTCCACCTCAGCCTGAGAAGCCAGTGCCCCATCTCATGGCTCTGGAGGCCAGAGAGGCTTCCACCCAGCTTAGGTAATACAGTCTAGCCCTCCCCATCAAGCATGGGAGATATGAACCAAACTTGCCAGCCATGACAAAAGTCCCCTCTCAAAGCTTTCTGAAGTGTTGAACATCTCACCTGTAGCACAACATTAGGTTCAGACCATTGTGAGCTGGGCAAGTGCTCAGCTGATGAAAGAAAGAAGCAGATGAACAAAACCCCTGTATCTGAAAAGAGCATCATCAGCCTTATGAGACCAGGTTAGTTCTTAATGGCACAAAATCCCTCATCTCAGTGGGATGAGGTTGCTATTGGTGTTCTAGAGTTTTATTGCTAGGGGTGCTTGAGTTTGTCCACTGTGGGGAGGGGGGAAGGCAGTCATGGGCAGGAAGGGAGGTTTGAGGCTAAAAGAGTAGAGATGCAGATGGTGAAGCAGGGGGAAGAAAGAAGGAACTGTGGACAGCCAGGCTGTGGCACTATGGCCATCTGCAAAGACACGAATTCCTTAAGTTGTCAAAAATACTGGGTCTGGGGTTTTTTCTTTGGTTGTTTGCTTTCATTTTTTGATGAGACAGAAGCAGGCAGGGCCTTGGCGAGAAACCCACCCGGATGCTCAGTCAACAGCTATTTTCCTGGAGACGGTTTGGTAGAAGACCCCCCGCAGCAAAGAGGTGTAGTCGGGCACACGGAAGAGGTGACGCTCCCCATAGACCACATCGTAATCCGCGCTCTTCCCCGTGACCAGGACACGGATGTTGGGCTCGTTGGCTTGGCTGCCCACCGCCAGCACGTAGATCTCAATGCCAGCCTGCTGAGCTTCCTGCACAGCCCTCTCAATGGCCCTGGCCGTGATGCCTTGAGAGTTGCCATCAGAAAACACCAGCACCCTCTTCTTCGCCGCGGCGCGGGAGGAGCGCTGGTACAGCCCCGTGACGTACCGCAGAGCGGCATTGACATCCGTGGCATCGTTGATGAACTCCATGTTGTCAACGGCTTTGGCGATGACCGTGTAGTTGTGCTGGAACTGAGCTTCCACCTTCTGTTGGTTCCGGCCGCTGTACTGGACCACAGAGACGCGCACGGAGTCATCGGCAGGCTTGCCAGCCTCCAGGAACCGCTCCGCCAGCCGCTTCACGAACCTCTTGGTGGTCTCGAAGTTCTTGCTGCCAACGCTGGTGGAGCTGTCCACCAGCAGCGTGATGTCTGCCAGCCCAGAGAAGGTGACTGCAAGGGAAAAAGGCCTTCTTAATGCTGGGCTTCTCCTGTGCTTCTTCCATGGGAAGAAGGTGAAGTCAATGGGTGTCTCTCAGGCTTCCTGAGGGATCCCCATCCTCTGGGTATTTGCTAGCTTGGTTTCCCCTATCCCAGTGCTGTCCTACTCTTGTCCTTTTACCCTTTCATTGCTTCTTTGGTTTACAACAGGCTGCATTCCCCATGTATTTATCCGGGTTAGATAATCTAGTGGTTCTTGTTGCTTCAATTACACCTTGTCCTTGCATGTCTGGGAAACCCACTTCATCTCCCTTGGCTGGCTTTTTCCCATGATGAGTTTAAGGATTGTATACATTTCTGTCCTGCAGATGTATCCCACCAAATTCCTCCCCATATTCACTTTTCAAGCACCTTTTCCCAAATAGCCCTGCCTCAGTGCTGACTTTTCCTCATGCTCCCACCACTAGCGTTAGTTGGTCTCATTATCTGCCTCAGCTAAAGCCCATGAGGGTTAAAACATGGCACAGCCTCCTCTCCGTAGGCTTGAGGTGCCAGAAAAGCAACCATCTAGGCTTTTCCCCCAAATGCTTTTGATTGCTTTGGTGTTGGCTCCCTTCCCCAGCCCAGGAGCCTCCCTGTTGCAAGAGGTGTCCAAGTTATGCATTCCCACAAACACAAGCTCCTACTTTCCCCCTGCACAGCACCCACAACCCTTTTGTTTGGAACAAGGAGTCAATACTCACTTGGGCAGGTATAGTCTGGACATTTTTTCTCT
>NW_009941651.1:52995-80091 GCF_000696875.1 Nestor notabilis | reverse complement strand
GCAAAGAGTCATTTTCACCAGCTCGTCCTGGAAAACCTCTTCTCCTACAGCTTCCCACAGAGCCACAGGAGGGACAATCACTCACTTCATTCACAGCTACATTGTGGATGGTGCTGTGAAGAGGCTAAAGGGGCATCAGTGAGCACAGAGAAGTGCTGTGGACAGAGATGCCTTGCAGCAAGAGAGGAGCTGCACCCATCTGCAAAGTGTCCTAAGACACGAGATGCCCTTGTTCCTTATTTAATTAAGCCTTGAAGGCCATCCTCTTCCCTCAATGCTTGCTGAAGAGCGTGACTGGGGAAAGGCAATGCAGGGCAGCCAGCATCCCTCACCTTCTGGCTGAGACAATCCTCACTGCCTTCACAGCCAATCTTTCACCCACCTTGGCACACGTATGAGGTGATGTTCTGCAAGAAGGTGTCATCTAGGAGCTCGGCGTAGTTGTCCCTTTGAATAGACAGTCCTGGTCTGGTTGGTCTGCTTAAGCAGGCGATGTCATTGAGGTGATCTGGATTTGGAGGGTTCCGGAAAATGTCACCAATCCCAAGGGAAACCACCTGCAGGGAAGTAAAGAGTCCATTATCTAATCATAGAATCCCGGACTGGTTTGTGTTGGAAGGGACCTTAAAGCCCATCCAGTCCCAACCCCTGCCACGGGCAGGGCCACCCCCCACTAGAGCAGGTTGCTCCAAGCCCCTGTGTCCAACCTGGCCTTGAACACTGCCAGGGATGGGGCAGCCACAGCTCCTCTGGGCACCCTGTGCCAGCACCTCAGCACCCTCACAGGGAAGAGCTTCTGCCCAAGAGCTCATCTCAATCTCCCCTCTGGCAGGTTCAAGCCATTCTCCTTGTCCTGTCCCTACATCCCTTGTCCAAAGCCCCTCTCCAGGTTTCCTGGAGCCCCTTTAGGCCCTGGAGCTGCTCTAAGGTGTCCCCTTCAGGAGCCTTCTCTTCTCCAGCTGCCCCAGCCCAGCTCTCTCAGCCTGGCTCCAGAGCAGAGCTGCTCCAGCCCTCGCAGCAGCTCCGTGGCCTCCTCTGGACTCACTAGAGCCTGTAACTTTATCAGAGCGCTTCGATGGCATGAATCACCCGCTCCCTATAGCCTTGGGTACCAAAGACATGGAGAGCTCCAGAGAGCCCCCTACACCACTCTGACGCCCAATGCTGTGTGGCAGATCCCTCTGCACTCACTGGGGTGACATCGCAGAGCGAGTTGAGCGGGGTAGGGTCCCGCAGCGTGTCGGAGCGTCCGTCTGTGATGACGATGGCAACACGCTTGTCCGAGGTGAACCTCCGCAGCAGGTTGTCCTTGGTGAACTGCAGAGCTTCTCCAGTGTAGGTGCCCCCAGCTATCCAGTGCAGGTTCTTGATTGCCCTGCAAGCACAGACACCAGTGAGCCTGCACATCATGAAGGAGGCCCTGGGAACATGTATCTCTAGTGTGTTTGCAAGACACTTGCGTGGGGCTTTGGGTGGAACACTTGGCCTCAGCACCACCTACAATGCCACCAACTGCTACTTTCAAGTGAAGAACATATAGCATCCTTGCAGCTGCAGGAGCTGCCGGCCTGGAGATGAAGGATGGGAGAGGAGTAGGTGTCCCTGGTTCTGGTCCCTGCATGATGTGCTGAGACCCCACAGACTCACTGTTTGAGGGCCCCGATGTTGTCTATGTTGGCATCCCCCATGGCCACCAGCTCCTGCGTGTTGTCATGGCTATACTGCACAACACCCACACGGGACTCTCCAGATTCAAACTGTTGGGGGAAAAAGAAAAAGAGATGCCAGTTTGGGTCAGATACGTAAGAGGGTCCTGGAGGCTCAGAAATCCTGTTAGTGGTTTGCACTGAACCCCTTCACAGCAGGTTCTGCTGCCTCTTCTCTGCCTTATTCCAGGCAGAAGGAATTCCAACAGGAGTCGATGCACATGGGGGCTAATCCAGTAAACCAAGACCCAAATCCAGGTTCCCAGTTCAGTGGTCCCAACACAAGCCATTGCCCATGGTGGAAATAGATCTTTCTTCAAAGATGGTTTTCCTTCCAACACAGTGGTTTTGGTGCTCAGCTCTATGCTTCCAGCTAAAGAGACCCATCCATGCCCACACAAGCATCCAGCAGCAGCATGTTGTTGTGACTTTACAGCCCATGTGCTGCCTATGTGTCTGCTAAGACCTTGAGACTAGATCCCAAACATCCCAGCCAAATCACGGTGGTAAATGACAGTTCTCACTCACAGTAGGTTACTTAGGAAAGAACTAGGAGTAAGCATTTGTGTCCCTCTTCAGACTGAAAGGCTCACTATAGGGACAATATTGCTGGCTTGGGCTGCAAAAGTCCCTTTTAGTAGTGTACTTAACTGATAACTAAACCCAAGGCTAGGACAAAGCAAGAGTTCCTGGGGGTTGGCCATTAGAGAAACTAGGGGAAGTTGTAACACACATTGTGGTATCTACCCCAGACACCAGAAATGCTCAACAGGACTAGGAAGATACTGATCAGGCAAATGCCAGAGTCCCTTTGCCCAGGCTGAGTGAAATGGCTATATTTTGGGACAACAAAAACTGTCTGATCTCTGTCTCTTCATGAAGCAGGGAGGAATCAAGACCCAAGCCCAGTTATACACTTGAAGCTAAGCCTTGCAGAGGATCTTTGGAGCAGAGGCATATCCCCACTTTTCTGCTTGGTAACACAAGTGCGCACAGGCACATACCCATGCACCCGGTGGAAACCTCACCTTCACACGCTCGTCCTTGCTCAGGCGGTCAATGACTTTGATGATGAAGTCCTTGGCAATCTGGAAGTTCTGCAGGCCGATGCTTTCCGAGCTGTCCAACACGAAGAGGAGGTCGACGGGCCCGCAGGTGCACTCTGCAGCAGGGCACAGGGCTTAAACCTCCTCTTCCACATGCATTTTCTATGTGAGCAGCTCAGGGCAGCACGTTCTGCCAGGGAGCCATGCCAAAGCGAGCCGCTGATGTCTGCTGTTAGACCTGACCCAGTGCGTGCTCTGTCTTCCCGCAAAGCATGGGGTAAAAGCAGCAAAATAGCTGCATAGGAGACTTGCAAGTTCCTTTAATTTCTACTTAGCATTGCCATGATGTGAGTACCTTTAAAACACCCAATAATTATCCCAAAGCCCAGTAAAAACCTTTTCACTTCTTCCTTTCACCCAGCCCAGGAGGACAGAGGTGATGCTGATGGGCTGGAGGAGGCTATCTCAGCTTGCTCCCCCTGTTTCCCATGGCTGAAGGACTTCATGAGCCCTTGGCTCTTCCTTCAAGCTTTTGGACTGCAAACCCAACCCACTGGGACAGCATTAGAGAAAATACATGCAGCACATTCCATTGCAGAGCTGGATCTGGCAGTGTGCCCTGAACATCCCTTTGCTGGCACAGGGCACCTTTGGCAACAGTTTTCCAGCTGTAGGACCCAGTCAGAGCAGCCTCTGCATCCATGCAGCATCCTCAGGAAGAGCTCGCTGCCCTCCCCTGCCTTGCTCATGCTCTGTCCTCCCTCCTGGGCTCTCAGTACATCTCCATAGCAGAAGGCAAGGAGCAGGGCAAGGGATGGGTGCAAGCAAGGAGAAGGGCTAGCAGATGTAACTTGCCAAGTAACACTCACCACAGCAAGCTAGAGGAGAAGAGAGAGAAAGAGAGAACGTTAAAATGCTTGTCACAAGGCTTTTTGCATTTCTGCAAACCCAAAGACATCTCATCTGGACAATTGAAGCTCAGGGAGGTTTCCTTCCTGTTTTAAATACCCAGCCCACTGTCCTGGTTTCAGATTGGGATATCCCAACCTGGAGCACTGCACGCAGTAGAGCTCGGTTTGTGCACACGCTGGTGCATTCTTATTTAAATCAGAATCAAAGCTAATCCTGGAGGGATTAAGTAGATCATTAGAATACAGAGCTCACACTCAGTGCCCTACATACCCCATATCCTCCACTACTTCATTACTAGCCAGAAACCCTTTGCAGCACGTGTACTGCTGCTCCCCATGGCAGGACACCCAAGAACAGGCTTCCCCTTCCCAAGAGGGAAGGTCAGGCCCTGCCATTTAAGAACAAAAAACATCGTAAAATGGTCCACAGAAAGATTTTACACGACTTTGCTTGTATTTCTCCTGAAGGGTGATTGTGGACATACAGAGCCACAGATACAGCAAACCCATCTGCAGCACGCAGAAGTGAAACACGGTTCCACAACCTGCTCTAAGCAAAGTCCCCGGGTCAAGAGAAGGAACAGCCAAGTGCAAAAGATTTGCCTCTTTTGGGTTGCCATGGAGAGCATCTCCCACCTCTCCTTCAGCTCATTGACTCAATTGTAAGTGGTGGAAGGGGAGAAATGCCCATGTCATCCTCCTGCATGCTCCCTCCTGAGCAGGGTGGGAGGAGCAGTATGGGGATACTCACAGCACATCTTCATGATTATGTCCAAGATTTCACATTCCTGCAAACAGAGGTAAAGATATGTTGTAGTAACAGCAAGGCAGCTCCCAAATGCTGCCCACCACGTCCAGCTGCTGCTCTGTGCCCTCAGAGCACAGGTCCCGATCTGGAAACGAGTGGTGGGCTGGCGTGAAGGCAATCTGACCAGTGAGACTTGCTGGGATGGTAATGGGGAGCAGCACGAGGCTCTTCCAGCAGTAACCCCCTCCCAGGAACCATTGTGTGCGGCAGGGGAAAGCACAGACCAAGCAATTCAAGCAGGACCCCGATCCTGTCCTACTCACATCTGGTCCTGGAGGTCCAACAGGTCCTGCTGGTCCCTGTCAAACAGACATGTGGAAAAAGCAGTTACAAGAGCAGCCAGTTCCTATCTGTGGCCTTCTCTGCCAATACCTTGCTAGGCAGTGCAGAGTCTGGAAAAGGCTTTTTGGCTTCCTATTTGCTGATCACTGGGCTTCGAGCACGTATATCTGCTTGGTTGAGTGATGACCTAGGGATGCACTGGGGTGAGGGAGAAGGAGACCCACTTCCACATGTGCCATGTCCACCAAGGCTTGGCATTGGCCCCCACAGCACCCAAGGGGTGGGTGGATGGATTCCACTTGCCTGTCCTGTAACCTTCAGGCCAATATGAAGCAATGCAAGCAAGTGGTGACTCAACAGGAACCGAAATGCTTTCAGGATGGCCACTCCAAAAGTCTGCTTGCCCTTATTGAGCCTGATCTTATCAGGACACTTTGCTTATGAAAGCACACAAGTGTCTGCACTTTCTGCCCTGATTTTGGGATGAACCTGATGTTTCAGAGTCCTGTGTTCCAGGCTGTAGCAGCAGGTTTGCACAGCAGGTCTATAGTGAGCCCTGCTTTTGGGAGCACCACCAGCCCCACACACTGTGCTCACTGGTGCACACCCTGCCAGGGTCCTTACTTACTGGGCGGCCTTCTGGTCCACGGTGGCCCTTCGCTCCTTTGATGCCCATGGGGCCAGGGTTTGGGTTCTGGAATGAAAACAAAACCAAAATCCACCAATCTGTGTGTGTCAGGGTGCTGCACCTTCCCCTCCATGTGTCTGACGTATTATCTGAGCTTGCTGTATCCAACCAGAAGAGTTAGGGCTTGGGAAGGCAGGGACACCTTCCACTAGAGCAGGTTGCTCCAAGCCCCTGTGTCCAACCTGGCCTTCAACGCTGCCAGGGATGGGGCAGCCACAGCTTCTCTGGGCACATCTGGAGCTTTGCCAGCTGTAAGGTGTAGGACACAGAATGAACATCTGGAGAGAAGCTGCCCTTGCCATCAGACAGTGCTCAGCAGCAAAGGGCAGACTTACAAAGCTCTGATGTGCTCTGCCCTGTAGGCAAGGTAATGTTAGATACCAATCCCAAAGCTCCTCCCACTGTGTTCACAGAGAAAGAGGATTCAGCTTTACACACATTACTCACATCATTGCCAGGATCTCCAGCTTCTCCTTCATCACCTTTAGAACCAACATAGCCTTTTGTTCCCTGAAAAATAGCACAGCAAGACTCTCGCATGGACACCTATTGTTATAGCACGGCCAGTTTGGTGCTCCGTACAGTGACCTTGTGACAAATGGCTTGGGAAAGGGATGGAGAGCAGAGGATGGAGAGCAGAGGTGAAAGAGCTTCTTAGTCGCCTTTTAGTGTTATAGCATCATCCAGATCTTCCCTTCCCTCTCAACCCCAAACTCTGGCTCCATTGGGAAGCACTCATCCCAGCCTGCTGCCCTTGGGTGTTACTACCAATTCACCTAGGCAGGATACTTCCACCAGAAGCATCCACTGCAGGGAGAGGTGGACAGAAAGAAGAGAGGGCTTTGAAGAGCTTCTTAGTCGCCTTTTAGTGTTATAGCATCATCCAGATCTTCCCTTCCCTCTCAACCCCAAACTCTGGCTCCATTGGGAAGCACTCATCCCAGCCTGCTGCCCTTGGGTGTTACTACCAATTCACCTAGGCAGGATACTTCCACCAGAAGCATCCACTGCAGGGAGAGGTGGACAGAAAGAAGAGAGGGCTTTGGAGGAGCAGGATGCTTCAGGGAGCCCGTTTCAGCATTCAGCTGAGAGAGAGGCTTTAAGGAGCCAAAGAAGTTTCTGTTGGGTGTATGAGGAAGAAGCACACTTACATTAATGCCAGGGTCACCTCTGTCTCCTTGCTGCCCCTGGGGATGAAGGAAATGAAGCACGTTAGGTGGGACAAGCAGCAATAATGGTCTTAGAGCTTCAGAAGAGCAAAAAAAACTTACTGGGGCTCCTGTGAATCCAATTGTGCCATTCCCAGGAGGGCCATCTTCCCCCTGGAGAGGAAGGGAGAAATAGGTGAGGTAATGAAAACCAGAGCCCTTAGATAGCACAGCAGCAGGATCCTGCCCTCCTTGGGCAATTCATCTCCAGCAAAACGTGCAGGAAATATGCTACTGGTGGGTTGAACACTGGTCCAGGCAGGTAAAAGGGCCACCTTGCTTGTGTGTGACCTGCACAGCCACTGAGAGACAAGTCACACTGTCCCTCTCAGTGACCAGGGATATAGCCAGTGCCTAACAACAAACTGAGAATGACTCTTTGAGCCTGCAGATGTGATGCATATTCCAAAGGAGGCTGCTTGCAAGTTTCCCCAGCATCTCCTCTGTGTATGGGCAGAGTTTCTTTACTTCCCAAGCTGGATGATGCTGTGTGGAACCAGCCTGTTGCACATCCTTCCCAGCAACACAGCCACCCCCAGACAAATCCCACTCACCCTTTCACCCATCAGGCCAGGGTCTCCAGGCAGCCCAGGTGCTCCAGGCAATCCCTTTGGACCCTGGAAGGAGCAGAAGCAGCAGTCAAGCAATGCACACACCATCCTTGGAGCTGGGAAGATGGTGCCTTCTGAGGCAACCAGCTACCATCACAAACCCATCACGGGAGGTGCTTTTACTTATACAAAAGCAATGCAAAGGCCATAGATGGGCTTCGGATTCAGTTTGCTCTCCTGGGAGATTCAGGTGCCTGCCCTCAGGAAGCAGTTCCTGCAGGTTTTGTGATGGGAAGCTCATGGTGTGGTAATACCCTCTCCATGGAATGCCTTTTGGGAGGTGGAGACTAAAGGCAGCCATGGCCTTAAGGATCCATACGTTTGCCAGGAAGCTAGCACCTGAGTTGGTACCTACAACAGGTTTCCAAGATCCCAGGGATTTGGGGACAACCATAATGGGCAGCATCTCCTGGTCTTCTCTTCATTGCCTCCCCTCAGAAGATGCAGTGATGAAGCAGCACTCACCTCATTGCCGCGGGGGCCATCATCTCCTCTGTAGCCCTTGGGTCCTGGGGGACCAGCCTCGCCCTAGAGAAACACAAAGAGATCTCACAGTGGGGATTTGAGGTTGATTAACATGGGTTAATGCTTCATCAACTTGCTCCCATTGACATGGGAGATGCTTCAGGAGCTGTGCTCCCATCTTCCGCTGCCTACACAGGCTGCAGCTCCCCACACTTCCTTACACGCTGCTTTCTAAAAGCTCCATCCAAGGCAGCCCTCCCAGACCCCTGCCTTTGAGGAGAGCCCCCAAGGCCCCAAAAGCCATCCCTTTCCTCCACACCTCATCCCAGTGTCAGAGGACATGGTGGGGGAAGAGGACTAGGGAGGCCGGGATGATGCTTTATAGCACAGCTGGGTTGCACAGTGGCATCCCATCGGCTGTGCCAGAGGTGCCACTGGGGCAGGGAACGGTCCTTGGAGATGCAAGTCACCCTAAAGGTGACACAGACATGCTCTCCACCTTCTTCTCATTGCCAACAGCCCTTCACAGGGTTTATTTGCCAGAAGATTGGTAGCAATGGTGGGTAACAACTGCGTAATGATGCTCTTTCCATGTGTCCAAGTGCTTGAGCAAGGCAGCAGCTCACGAAGTGACAGCCAGTCCCAAGGTGATGGAGATGACAGAGGCAGGCAGAGAGCAAGCCGTGGTGGGAAAGATCCATGGCTTGGCAATTGCTCCTCCAGCGTCTCTGCTCCAGGCAGTAGGATTTGCCAGTCCCAGATTCCCAGCCTCTGGAATGTTCCCTGTGATAAGCCATGAAGCTGCAGGCTCCTGGAAGTGCTTGCTCAGTGGTACCCAGGCTTCAGCATTGCAGTGGTGGCTGCCCCATCCCTGGTAGTGTTCAAGGCCAGGTTGGACACAGGGGCTTGGAGCAACCTTCTCTAGTGGAAGGTGTCCCTGCCCGTGGCAGGGGTTGGGACTGGATCAGTTTTAAGGTTCCTTCCAACACAAACCAGTCTGGGATTCTATGAGGGTAACAGAGGACTCAGTGTTACAGAGTGCAGAGCACTGAACTGCTCAAGGGCATGTGAGCCTATTTCTGCACAAAAGCCCAGAAGGGAGAAAGCTGGGAAGGAGCGACAGGAACTCATGACTGTTCACATCAGCCAAAGCTGGATCCACAGCACCCTTGGCTCGCGCTGGCCGTGCATGTCCTCACACAGCACAATTCCCTCATGGCCCTGCAGGAGTTTATGAAGATGCAGGATTTTGGGTTGAGGAATCTTAAGCAGTTCCATGTCCATTACCTTTCTGGGTGTAGCCAAGAACCATATGAGGGATGGGGCACCATGGCCAGCGTGAGAGAGGGACCACCAAACCTGCCCATTGAGCATGCTGACCTTTAGCTTCTCTTGGAATAGAAAGAGGATGAAAGGGAGTCACAGGCTAGTGGGAGCCCTTTCTCCTTGCCAAGAGAAATAAGCTCAGAGAGCCAGAGCTTGCAGATAACATGGCTTGAAACACACTCGTGTTTGCCAAAGTCCTACTCTTGCCCAAGCCCAATTACTCATTTATTTCTAATCTGGCCAAGCAAAAGCATTCTTTCTGAGCTTATGGAAAGAAAACTCTTGCTTTGCAACTGCTTTTGAAATCTCCCTGGAGCAGTGGAAGCACTGGGGCAAGTCCCTGGCCTGGAGAAGCATTGGAGCTGCTTCTGTAATGCTTCCTCCTCCGACAGGGGTTTGCCTCAAGTTCAGTGCTGGGGAGGTTCAGGAACAGCAAGGAGTCTGTTCCTTCTCCTTTGTCCTTCTCCCCACCTGGGAAGGCTGGATGGAGGCAGGATCTGTCCCAGCCTGGCTCCCCACTGTGCTTGCACACCTACACCTCCCAGGCTTGCATCTGGCATCTTCTGTGCAGTCCTTCTGCCTTGAACCTAGAATGAGCATCCACCACGTGGAGAACAGCTCCACCTCCTTCCTTCGCTGGTGTCAGCCTGCAGCACTGGTCCATCACACGCACGCATCCAAAGAGCTGCCTTCCTACCAGGGCCACCTCCCAAAACATGGGATATGGGGATATAGGGACACCTCTCACCATGGCAGTGTCCCCATATGGCACATGCTGGGGGTAACACGAATACAACAGTGGCTGTCCCACACTCCACATTTCCTTCATGCCTCTTCAACACTTGGTTGACCATAAAAGAGTTCAAGAGCTGTCTTGTCTTTGTCCTCACACTGGTGTCCATGCTTCAACCCCCATAGAAGTCCTGCTCCACCAGTGCGTGAATGTTTGTTTCAGTCAATTCCCTGTATCCTGGGCTCCACCAAAACTCTGATGGTGTGTGTAGGAGAGAAGCTGTCCCACAGAGCCCTGCCCAATCTTGCTTAGTTGCAAAGACCCTGCTGGCCACTGCAAATCAGTGCTATCACCATGGAGGATTAACCCAGCAACACCTTCAGACCCAGACGACTACATCTTTGGAAAGAAAGAGCCTGTAACTGTGCATGGGACACTTTCCTCAGGCTGGAGGTAGCCCAAAAAACCCATGTGGTAGAGACCTGTTCCTTGAGGCACACAAGGACAAGCAGAGCCCAGAGCAGGAAGGTCAGACCTCGCAGCAAGCAGACTTCAGGAGTACTGGCTTTGGGACAGAGGGTCTCTGCAGATGCCAAGGGTATCAGGGACACGGCTGGGGCCCCATCAGGCTTATCCTCACTGATATCCCATTGGCACCCTTGACCTATGTGACCAGCGCCTGAACATCGTGTGCATCACTGCAGCTTGTGCTTGCCAGCTTCAAAATCTGTCAGACACGTTGGCATCTGTTCCAACGGGATTGGGAAATGGCACGGAGGTTGCTCCATCTCCGTTCCTTGGTCATATCCCAGCTTCTCCAAGAAATCCCTGCCCCTTTCCACCAGCTTTGCTACCCAGTCTGGAAGATGCTAACAGCTTGCCGCAAAATACTGTGGCATCAGCCAAGTCCCTGCTCTTCCCACTGCTCCAACCACTTTCACTTGGGATCCAGAAGGTTAATCCAAGCTCTTACCTGGTCTCCAGGTGGTCCAAGGGGTCCTTCCCGCCCTTGGTCACCCGGTGGTCCAGGCTCTCCCTGAAAGTGCACAAAGAATGTGTGAGGAACTCAAAGAGGGACAGGAACAGGGTACAAAGGGCCCTGCATGCAGTGGAGAGCAGGGATGCAGCACTGGCAGCACATGCTGGATAGGAGCTGGGTAGGAAACCATCAGAGGTATTGGGAGAGAAAACACAGGCTGGTGTGGCCAGCTTGAAGCCAAGAAGACAGCACTAAGAGGAAGACCCTCTGGATGGTGGGAGTACTTCCCTCTAGGGGATAGGTTTCAACCCACTTTGTGCCAGAAAAGCAAATGCAAGGCCTCTGCAGATACACAGATCTGTCCCCAAAACCAGAGTGGCTTTTCCCAACCACATTCTGCAGCCACATGTCTGCATACATACACTGCTGTCCCCATGCATAGGCAGAGACTCCTGGCTAGCAGCCTCCTTCCTCCACCCCCTCTTCCTCCAGCCCGCTGTCCCTCTGGAACTAAGGGAATTCCTAAAGGAATGAGCCAGTAACATGGGGAGGGACATTCTCACCTCTTGCTGCTGATGCTCTCCCCTCTCCTTTGCTAACACTCAGCACTCTGGGTTGGCTCCGGGGCATCTTTCCCATTTAGACTCACAACCATGAGCCTTCAAACACTGCCTTGGATGGGGCAGCTTCTCTGGGCACCCTGTGCCAGTGCTTCACCACCCTCACAGGGAAGAACTTCTTCCTCAGCCACACCTGACTTAAAGCTTTGAGGGAAGCAGTTGAAAGCTTGTTGACCCAAAAGCTGTTGTTTGCAAGTTAGAAGCTTCCAGATGCCTCGAGCCAAACAGTAAATACAAAACACAACTTCTAAAGGGCCCTGAGCGTCAGCAAAGGACGTTTCTGGCGAGGTTACACAGCCTCGTGCTTGGACTAGGAACTTGGAAGGAAGCAGCCCATCGTCTGCTGAACAGTTTAACTCCAGGACACTGGCGTGGCTTCATCTCCTGTGCACATCTGCCCCGCACACCATGGGGAGCAGCAAGTGCTAAACAGGAAGGGGGAGGCTGCCAGAGGTGGATCTTTACCCCCTTTCCTGGAGCCAGTGGTGGGCAGAAGACTGGTGCTGGTGGTACTGGGACACCCGCTGGGATGCTACTGCTGGATACCCTGGCTCCCACTGCCCGCCACCCCTTGGTCCCTCACCACATATTTGTCCTGGCCTGCTGAGTGCTCCTCTGCCTGTCCCTCCCATGCTCGTGTTCGGTGACTCATGCCCTGACAGCAGGAAAAATACTTTCCTAGTGATTCCCACCCAAAAAGGGCACGGAAGGGTGTTCCCCCTTCCACCCGCACACTCTGCCCTCTCACTAGTGGCATCCATACCAATGGTACCCCATGCAGAGCACCCAGATTCCTGGGAGGACAACACCAGGTTCCCCCCTAGGCTGGCAGGGAAAGGCACTAAGCTTGCCTGTTGGCCCACAGGCTGGTGGAGTTCACCACTGGCCACCTATTTCCATCCCCTGGCTGCCAAGCACGACCCTGTTTGCAAGCAGATGCTGAAAGTTGCCCTCTGGATGCAGTTACCGGCTCTCCTCTTGGCCCACGGTCACCCGGTGAGCCCAGGGCTCCTCCTTCTCCATTGCTGCCCTGCAAAGAGAGATGGAAGGAACACCAAATCAGGACCCTCCCCTCACTGCCCACCTCACTCCCAGCCCTCCTGGTCCTCATCCTTATCCATGCCCTGCCGATGTGGTGCCTGATGCCCTCACTTACCCGTTCTCCACTAGGACCATCCGTGCCTGGAGCGCCCTATGGAAGAACAAAAGGGACGGTCAACATGTGGTGGGGATGGACGGCAAGATGCATGGATGGGGGGCACGGTGGGCAGAGGACTCACCTCATCACCCGTTTCTCCTGCTGGTCCAGGCTCACCCCGATTCCCAGGAGCACCCTATATGAGCAAATGGGACGAGTGAGTAGGGTTTGGAGTGAAGCTTCTGCCTTGGACAAGCTCTGCTTCAAAGCCAAGGCTGGAGCAGGGGAAGCTCTCCCTCTCTCAGAGGATGCTCGCGCATGGGTGCTTCACCCACCTTCTCTCCTGGGCTGCCGGGAATTCCCTGTCGGCCTGGTTTTCCATCATCTCCAGGCTCTCCCTTCACAAGGACACAAGACACAGTCAAGACTACCTCCAGCACCCAACAGTGGATTTCGGCTCCCACAAAGCCATCAGGAGCCTTTGGTGTACTCCAAGACCCCATCCCCAGCAGATCCCCCCACAACCTGCCCAGCACAAGGCACCTTTTCACATGAACCCCCCCAATATCTCAGGGGTGTTGTGGGCACCCTGGGAGTCACACTAGGTGATGGCCATAGGCTTGCTCCCAAGCAGTGCAAGGAGGCCAGCAATGGATAAATCACCACCTCTCCCTTCTTGCAGAAGAGGGGTCCCCAGCACCCCTCCTTCCATGTGAGGCTGGGCAGAGTGTCTCACCTTTCCTCCCTTGGGTCCGTAAGCACCAGGATCTCCCTTTGGTCCAGGTGGGCCTTGAGCTCCCTGTTGAAAATAAAGGCAGCATCACTGAAAACAAAACCAACATCACTATCTGTGAGGAACGGGGCATGGAGCAAGCATCCCAGCAGCTGGCATCACTATCCATGGGGAAGTGGGTGTGGAGCAAACATCCTGGCTCTTAGCTCCCCAGCAGGATGGGGATGTGGACTCAGGAGCGACACAGAGATGGCAAGTGATGCAAGCATCACTACTGACTACAGCGCTGGAACACGGAGCAGCTCAGATTAAAAAGGCAGCAAAGGTGGTTGTTAGGGTGCTGAGGCTGGACTGCAATGATACGGGTGCCACCATAGATGTGTCATCCTGGGAGCACAGAAACAAGAAGGGAAGCTGGAGAAACACAATGCCCAGAGAAGCTGTGGCTGCCCCAGCCCCGGCAGTGTTCAAAGCCAGGCTCCAAGCACAGTAACTACCTCCCAACAGCCCCCCTTTCTTGGGGATCTCCTCATTTCCATGCACTATCCTGGAAGACACGGTTTGTTCTCACGCAAGGGGCACCCACAGTACTTACATCAAATCCAGGTGAGCCTTTGCAGCCTGGTAACCCGGGGTATCCAGCTTCACCCTGTCAGACAAAGCAGAGGTCTCCATGAGCAGTGCCCATGGGAAGAACCCCCCACACACGCCTCCATCCCATACCTCCCCAGAGGCCTGAAAGGGACATTCCAGCCCTGTCCCTGGCTGGCAGGTGAACCAAAACCCCATTGCCCCATGTGGGACACTGGTTTTGTTCCCAGATCCCACAATGGATTTGGAGGCTCCTCAGGCTAAGCCAAGTGCCCCAGACTGGAGATTTACCTTCATGCCATCAATGCCATCGATTCCACGCCTGCCCTTCTCACCCTGAAATGAAGAACAGCTTCCATGAAGACCCTTTTCCCTCCAGGCATCAAGCAGAAAGAACAGATGGTGCAAAAGCAGAGACTGACCTTGGCTCCTTTGGCTCCTCTTGAGCCCTGCAAAGGGAAGGAGAGGGATGTTAGTCTCCCATGCAGAGCAGATCTGTCCCTACACTCTGCTGTCCCCATGCCAGCTTGAGCTGAGGGTGCAGGTATTCACCACCAGTCTTCCCTGTTGGGTCTGCTTTGTGCCCACTGCATGGTGCTTGTCTAATCCCCAAGGCTGTGTCGGCTCCAAACTGGCTGATCCAGTCGGATTCCTGCTCCTGGCACGAGGGATGGGTGCACAGGCACACACCAGACCCCAACACCATGCAGCTGCAGCCTGGGGTAACCAAGCAGGGGACACAGATCTTCCCTCAACATCCTTGCTGTCCTCACCTTTTCTCCTCGACTTCCTTTGTCACCCTAGAGATGGAAGGAGAGAGGAAAACAGGAGAATGAGAATGCAGCACAAAGCCTGTGGCCCATCTAGAACCACCCCTATGACCCTGCAGCCTCACGTACCTTCATTCCTTGGTAGCCAACAGGTCCCATGTCCCCTGGCCTGCCCTAGAGAATAGAAACATGGTGTTAGGGATGCAAACACTGTCACCACCATCACCATGGGGCAGTTTTGCCCCAACCACCATAGCAGAGGCTTTCCCATATCTCCCTGTGTGGAAGCACAGGATCATTGTGGAGGGCAGTGAGGACCTGCCTTCACCTCCACCATCTCCAGCCCTTGCTGAGGGTGAGGGGAAATGGGTTCTCTGGGACACACATGGAAGAAGGGCAGAAAACCCATGGAAGGAAAAATGCCTGGCAATGGGGGTTTCCAAATTGGGAGTTGCACGGGATGAGTAAGTGCACACTCACGTGTGTGGGAGAAACACACCTCCCCAGAATAAGTGTACCTAACGAAAGAAGGAAGGGAGGAGAAGGGAAATGGTTTCCTCATGTTATTAGCTTACTATTTACCAAAGGTTTCCCTGTAACACTGCTGTGCTTGTTGTGTCAGAGGACACGGGAGGGAGCCCAGAGTCCACCCCTGGGCTGGCACACATGAGTCAGAGACGTGGCTCCTCCAGCAGCAATGGCTATATTGGATGAGGAACAAGGAAGCCTTGTAGCAAGAGGAGGGGCCACCCTCCTGCCCACCAGAGGCCACTGCTTGTCAGGGCGGCTGTGGAGGGAGACAGTGGACCGTGACCATGGAGACAGGATGATGCAGGAGCTGGTGAGGATGTGCCCGAGAGGTCTGGTCAGAAGTGGCCAATAAATAGAGTCACCAGTGCTGGTTCTTTACTTACTGGGTCTCCAGCCACTCCTTTCTGGCCAGGAAGACCTGGCTTGCCCCTTTCTCCCTGCAATACAGGACAGAAATAGAGTTAGCTCATTATCCCCAGGAATAGAACAATGACCTGTTGAACAGTAGCAGCAATGCCCCATGGATGGGGGGAGCAGATGATGCCAGCCACACGGGAGCATGGTGCAGGTCCTCATCCTGCCCATGTCTCTGCCTATGGCAGGGGGTTGGAACTAGATGATCTTTAAGGTCCCTTCCAACCCAAACCATGCTATGGTTCTATGCTCCATCTCTCCATAGGTCAGTGGTGAGGTACCAAGGACCCCGCAGGTATCTGAGTATCCCACTGCATGACCACAGCCAGTCCCTCACCTCATTGCCTGCATCGCCAGGAGGTCCAGGAGGTCCTCGGGGAGGCTGTGGAAGGGAGATGTGGGTTAGACCAGCCACCAAGGCACAGCCTGGGGCTATGGGGATGCGAGGGGAAGGGGACAGAGGGTCTCAAAAGCCCAAACTCACCTGACACTCAAAGGAGCAGCACTGCCCAAAGAGAAGAAAGCAGCGTTATAGATGCAGCAGGCAGGACCCAGGCTCCCCCCAGGGCTGCCTGCAGGGGAGGGCTGTGCCATTGAGCCCCTGTTTGGCTGTGGGTGACCCACAGGGGACCTACTCAGGCACAGGGTTGGGGAGGAGCAGGGCTCCGAGGGGCACTCACCGATTGCTCCGTGTTAACTTTCTGCAAGACAGGAGAGCAAAGAGAGGGGGGGTTGAGAGGGGTGGCTGAGCCCCTTGGGAAGAAGGAACGGGCTGGGGAAGGGGGTGGTGGGTGCTCACAATCATATCGATGATGGTGTTGATGGTTTCCTCCACGTCAAGCTCCCGGGTTGGCTTCAGGCTGGTGGCAGTGAAGTTGCGGCGGTAGGCATGGTCCGTGGCGATGATGTTGAGCCGCTGGTCCTATGGTGGGGAGGGCACAGTGAGACCTGCAGGACCCATCCCCACAGGCCACCATGGAGACCTGCATCCTCCCTCCAAGGAGAGGCTCTGAGGGGCACCCAGAGCATCCTTTGCCCCATTGAGGACCCCTACAGGGAGCATCCCTGCTTCATGGTCCCTACCAGGTGGTTGGGGGAGATGGCGACAGAGAACACTTTGATTCCCAGATGTTTGGCTTCATTAGCAGCATCATCCAGGCCTCCACAAGGCTCCTTGTACCCTTCCAAGGGGTGTCCGTCAGTCACCACTATGAGGTATTTATTCTCCTTGTGATGGGAGCCTCTGCAAGGGTTTAAAACACAGGATTTAACAGATTCAGCTACACAGCAAGAAGTCCCTCAACCTATGGTCAGGGGATGCCCTCATCCCAGTAAAGAAGGAGTGCTAGGAACCTGTCACCCCATGTGTATTCTGTGCCTGGGTGACCCATTATCCCATCCTGGGCACATGATGCAGAGCTGTCCTAACCCAGCAGCTCCCAGCCTCCATCCACTGTGGCCACACCACCAGCATCACCCACTGCCTTGCAAGAAGTCCCTCAACCTATGGTCAGGGGATGCCCTCATCCCAGTAAAGAAGGAGTGCTAGGAACCTGTCACCCCATGTGTATTCTGTGCCTGGGTGACCCATTATCCCATCCTGGGCACATGATGCAGAGCTGTCCTAACCCAGCAGCTCCCAGCCTCCATCCACTGTGGCCACACCACCAGCATCACCCACTGCCTTACCCGATGAGCAGCTCCTCAATGCCCCGCTTGATGGCACAGTCGGTGTAGGTGCCCTTCCCAATGTAGTTCACAGCTGAGACACGGTTCTTCAGCTCATTCTGGCCACTGGGCATCGAGGTGAGGCTCTTGATGAGCACGACCTCGTCGCTGTAGTGCAGTGCTCCAGCATTCCACACCAGGTTGCGGTCGCAGCGGTAGTACCTGCATGGACACACCAGCACACGGGCTATTAGGACCTTCATCTGCACCCTGCCACCAACTCCACTTCATCTTCACCGGCCTACAAAGCCAAACATTGCAGGGCTTTATTAGGGCTCCTACTCTCCTGCAAGGCTGGAATGTGCTTTGTATGCAAAGCCCAGCCCCAGAACCATGGGAGCAGGGTGGTTTGGAAGGGCAAAGGGGTGCCCAAAGGTCTGACAGCTGGGCACAGAGGCTTCCTGAAGAGGTACCAGGCTGCAGTGGCTGGAGCTGAGCAGAGGCTGAGCCAGACAGGGAAACACCACACACAGGACCGGGGTGAGTTTTCCACTGCTGGAGTGTTAAAATCAGAGCATCATAGAATGGTTAAGGTTGGAGAGAACCTTAAGATCGTTTAGTTCATCTCAATCTCTCTTCTGTAAGTTTAAACGTATCACCCCTTGTCCTATCACTTCAGTCCCTAATGAAGAGTCCCTCTACAGCATCCCTGTAGCCCCCTTCAGATACTGGAAGACTTCTGTGCCGCCTGTAGAAGGATGCTCTGATGGATCAGTGTGTCCTGTGCCTGCATCTGCGACTCCCTGGGACAGAGGCATCACAACTACCTGTGCTTTGGCCAGTGTACCAAAGAGGGTCTTTTCAGGATGCACAGCTCCCTCAGTTTCACAAACTCATCTTCTCTCTGCCCAGTAGGACCTTCCCAATGCTACCTGAGCACACTGCAGGTACACAGCAGGTAGAGCGACAGGGTAGGCACAGGGGTGTCAGGGGCAGGCTTTGGACAAGGGATGTAGGGACAGGACAAGGGGAATGGCTTGAACCTGCCAGAGGGGAGATTGAGGTGAGCTCTGAGGCAGAAGCTCTTCCCTGTGAGGGTGCTGAGGCGCTGGCACAGGGTGCCCAGAGAAGCTGTGGCTGCCCCATCCCTGGCAGTGTTCAAGGCCAGGTTGGACACAGGGGCTTGGAGCAACCTGCTCTAGTGGAAGGTGTCCCTGCCCGTGGCAGGGCTTGGAGCTGGAAGAGCTTTAAGGTCCCTTCCAACCCAAACCCATGTGGGATTCTGTGAGAGCTGAGCTGAACGTCAGAGGTGCCCTGCTGCCACCCAAGCACTCAGGTCATTGTTGGCCTGAGCAGCCGGTGGCAGGGGGATCAGCATCACTTTGGCACTACAAAATAACCACCCATGGTGCTGGGGTGCCATGTGTGCCACTCCAGGAAGCTGTTGCTTTCCAGAGGACGAGTGCAGGCAGCCCTGCTAAAGGCCAAAATGGGATGGCTGTGGAGGGGGAGGAGATGCTCCTTTCACCATCCTTAACATCCCTGCTTTTCCCCCCTCTCTCTCCACGAATGGCCAGCCTCAGCATCCCACCCAGCACCAGGCTCAATCCCTGGAGCATCCTGCACAACCGCCCAGGGGATGTACCTGTTTGTCAGCTTATCAATGAACCGGTTGGTGAAATCTTTCACTTGGGAAACCAAGTCCCCAAAGGGCTTCACCCTCAGGGCAACGCTCTCTGAGGTGTCCAGCACGAAGAACAGGTCCACAGGACAGTCTGGGAAGAAGCGGAGAGGCAGGATTTGGATGGTGGCCCTGCTGTATTGCCTCCCTGAGCTGTGTTAAGGGGGCTGCTCTCATATCCTAACCCCATAGCAAACACACACACGGGTGAGATTGCTCATTTTGACATCGAGGATAAGCCAGATACTCACAAAGCATCACTTTGTGAAAGCATTTAACAGCTTTCCTCCGTGTGTTTAGACACTTACATTCAAAGAGTGTCTTTGCAGGACCAGTACTAGTTATATATAAAATAACATGCAGATGCAGCTTAGAAAGCCACAAACCCAAGACATGATAGCAATGAAGGCAATGAGAAACTAGAGATTTTCTGACACATCCTGGCACAAATATCACTTAAAAGGAGAGCAAAAGTTTGGCTCTTAACAGCCAAACAGCAATGTCAAACCCAAACTGTTCCAGAAAGCTAAACTGGTATCAGTGTTATTCCCACTCCTACATCCTATGACTCCTGCAACACCTCCCAAGGAGCCAAGGAGAAAGAGCCTAAAAAGCATTAGAAGTAGGTACTTCTCTCAGCTCACCCTCCTCAGCAAACACCATGTCCCAACATAGCTCTGTGCTGCAGCAGAGGCATCCGCCCAAGAGGGGAACAAGCAGCCGGACTTCTCTACTGATCCCAAGAGGAACAAACCACACCGGGAAGCAGCAGCCCGGACTTACCTTCTGTGTTTGAGACCCGGGAGGTGATTTCTGGGATCTGAGCCCACGATTCCCCCCCCAGGAAGCCGGCCAGGAGCAGCAAAGTGAACATAAAGTCTTGCAGGATCATTGTGCTCGGCTCAGATTTCCATCAAGCTGGATCGAAGCAGGAAATAAAAGGCAGGGAAGGAGAAGCCGGCAGCCGGGAGATGCCGCGATCCGGAGGCAGGAGTCGCTGGATATGTATTTTTACTACTTTTCTCCCCTTGTTTCCATGGGAGGAAGGGCAGGCAAAGGGTGAGGAGGAGACTTCCCAGCCCCAGCACTGAGGGAGGGATCAGGGGATGTCAGCTGTGAGTCAGAAAAGCATGAGGCACTTCTCCTCACCCTCTCTGTGGATGTCGCTGTACCTGCGGTGGTACCCTGGCCACCAGCGCCTCGCGTGCAGGGAGCCCAGCATCAGCATCTACATCCCCCCTCCTCCATGGGATTTAAACCTCCATGGGGTTTATCCTGCTCTGTGGGGCAGGGGTGAGCTCAGGGCACTGCTCAGGCTGCTCCCTGCCCAAGTAAACTGAGGCAGGGGGAGAGGCATTCCCATTGCATCCCTGCCTACATGGGACCTGGCCTGTGTTGGCCTGCTAACCGGGGCAGAGCAAAGCTGTGCCACCCGGGGATGGGGGCACTATGGAGGCACCACATTTTGGAAGAAGAACCTTCCAAACTTCAGGGCTTTCTACTCAACCCAGCCAGAAACCTGAGGGCAAGCTGAGAAAGGAGGGTGGGAAGGTATCCCTGCCCATGGGTTGGAACTAGATGGCCTTTGTTGTCCCTTCCAATCCAAACCAGTCTGTGCTTCTACAAGAAACCCCACAGACTGGAAATAAACCCCTTTCCCCCAAGGCCATGCTCAGGGCAGAGAGCAGGGATGGGGTCCAAGCTGTCAAGCCCAGGAGGCAGAAGCAGGAGTGCAATCCCTTAGGGATGCTCAAGATGAGCATCTTCCCATCCTGTAGGATGGCAGGACCTGCAGCAGTGAGGAAATGGATTCCCACAGCAAGGTGTTGTAGACCATCTGCTCTCCATGGCCAGTACTGGAGATGAGTGCTACACTGCTGAACTCAGACCCAAAAGCAGTACAGCCAAAGCCCTCATCCACACCAACACAAGTTTAGGTGCAGCTGCAGAAGCTGATGTTAAAACCAAGGAAATCAAAGAAACTGGTGGTCTCCAGGAGGTGCTGCTGAGCATCCCTGCACCCCTTTAGGTCCTTTAGGACTTTGGAGAGCCTCAGGACTTTGGCTCAGGGGCAGCCAGACTAACAGGACTCCCTGATGGAAAGAGGCTGGGCAGCATCAGGGGGTGACACCAAAACCGTGTGCACCAAGGGCAGGAAGAGACCCTCCAGCCCCAACACAGCAAAGTGTTTGTGGTGCTGAAGAAAGCATTATTCCCCCCACCAGTGAAAAGCTTTAGTACTTGGCTGGTGTTAATAACCACCCAAGCACAGAGGTGGGTGGGCTTTGCAGAGCTGTACTGGTAGCACCAGGGGATGAGGACACCAAAAGGCAATTTTAAAGCATCTCAAAGCTCCTCAGATGCTTTCTAAGAGAACAAGTGTGCCCAGGGACAAATCCTGACATGGAACAGTTGACCAGGGATCAGACCCCATGCATCTATGGGAGTCCCATGAGGAAGCTCAGCAGGGATTTGGAGACCCAGGCAGAGTCCCTCAGGAAGGGACCCGTCTCCATTCATCAGCTCAGCAGAGGAATCCTCTGAATCAGCACACTAGAGACATTCCTTTATCTCTTCCTCTCTGCCTGGGATTACCCCAGACAACCAAACCCCTCCTCCTTAAAGGAAGGGAAAAGCAAATCCATCTCCAAGAGCCTTGCAAGCTGTATGCCCATCAGCTGTGCCAGCAAAGACCTGATGGTGATGCTATGGCTTGTGCAAGGCGCCTGCTGACTCTATATGGCTCCATGAGCTGCAGGCTGACAGAGCCCAGGCTCTCTAGCACAGGGAGCTGGCAAGGCAGGGTCCCCTCATGCCACTGGGGACCATGCCCAGTGCCCAGCCAACAGCTCAGGAGCTGGTTATCAGGCAGCACATCCCAGACAAGGGATGTAGGGATAGCACAAGGGGAATGGCTTGAACCTGCCAGAGGGGAGACTGAGATGAGCTCTGAGGCAGAAGCTGTTCCCTGTGAGGGTGCTGAGGCACTGGCACAGGGTGCCCAGAGAAGCTGTGGCTGCCCCATCCCTGGCAGTGTTCAAGGCCAGGTTGGACACAGGGGCTTGGAGCAACCTGCTCTAGTGGAAGGTGTCCCTGCCCGTGGAATTGGATGAGCTCTAAGGTCCCTTCCATTCCAAACCAGGCTGGGGATTCTATGACAGCCAGGCAGCAGTCTGCAGGCTGACCCCAGGGGTGCTGCAATCAATGGGCCTCACAGCACACCATCACATCCCAAAACCTAAGGACACATGTCTGTGAAACACATCCCCCTTCCCTTCTTCTTCAGGAGGCCAGAAGAGCTGAGTCCTATGTCTCTGCCACACCAGGTCCCCTTCCACCTACCATCATCCATCCATCCAGAGTGCCATACAGATGAGCAAGAGTAACCCATCCACAGTGCTGCATGCACCATCCCAAGTGCCACCACAGCACTGCTTTGCACAGCAAGCAATAAACTTCTAGTACAATTCCAGATCAAACAGGGTGCAGGGAAAGAAGTGCATTTGGGACAGAATCTTTGCTTGTTCTCCTCCCAGAGACTGGGAAAGGAATCCTTTGGTTCCTTTTTTCTGTTATTAACCCTTTCGTGTGGCCTTTCCTTCCCTTCCATCCAGTCCACTTTGAAATGGAAAATGTTGCTTCCATAGGGAACATGGAAGCAAGCTGAAATGAATTCCAATGGGAAGAGCTGGGATTGAACCCACCAGCAGCCTCGTGACCAAAGGGTGATGTGTAAAGCAGGGCAGGACCAAGCGCCAGGTTTCCAGCTCCATCCCAGGAGATGCCACAATTAACAAGCACTGAAATCCCTGGTTGCAAGCACATGAAGCACACCAGCATCCTGCCAGCTTGGCTGCATCATCTTTCCCCCTGCTCCTGAGGAACTGAGTGTCCAAGACTTGCTGAGTGTTTGGAATGGTTCCTAGGGGAGGTTTCTGTGTGCTGTGGTTACTGCAGGATATACCCCCCAGGCTGGCTGTAAGACCCCAGCCCCCCAGATGTGTACGATAACATCTTGCCCATGGTTCAGCTGCATAGAATCCCAGACTGGTTTGGGTTGAAGGGACTTTAAAGCTCATCCAGCTCCAACCCCTGCCACGGGCAGGGACACCTTCCACTAGAGCAGGTTGCTCCAAGCCCCTCTGTCCAACCTGGCCTTGAACACTGCCAGGGATGGGGCAGCCACAGCTTCTCTGGGCACCCTGGGCCAGCACCTCAGCACCCTCACAGGGAAGAGCTTCTGCCTTAGATCCAACCTCAACTTCCCCTATTTCAGTTTGAACCCATCACCCCTTGTCCTGTCACTCCAGTCCCTGATGAAGGTCCCTCTCTGCATCCTTGTAGCCCCCTTCAGACACTGAAGCTGCTCTGAGGTCTCCAGCAGCTTCTCTTCTCCAGCCTGAACACCCCAATGTTCTCAGCCTGTCTCCATACGGGAGCTGCTCCAGCCCCTGAGCGTCCTCATGGCCTCCTCTGGACTTGCTCCAACATCTCCATGTCCTTCTTAAGCTGAGGACACCAGCCCTGCACACAGTGCTCTAAGTGGGGTCTCACGAGAGCAGAGCAGAGGGGCAGGATCCCCTCCTTCGACCTGCAATCCCCAACTGGTGGCCCTGTTTCCATGCTCAGAGCAGCCATGAGCACTGCGCCAACCACAAACCCCTCTGGAAAACATGTGGCTTGTGCTTGTTTCCGCACATGGTGATTTAGCTTCCCACAGTGGATCTCTGCAGGAGGAGGCAGCAGAGAAACCCCTCCGAGCAGGAAACATCAGCTCTCCCAGCACTAGCAGGGACCATCTCACACAGCATCCCACCAAGGGCAGAGAGCATGGGCTGCAGTAGAGGAAGGTCTCACACACATCCAACCACAAAGACTCCAGTGGAAGAGCCAACCCGTGCCATGCAGCATCTTCCACCCCCCTTGGCTTCCCTACTCTCTGTTGCTTCGTGCTCATGGCAAGGGGCAGGACAGACAGGACATGGTGTTTCTCCTCCACTCACATCACTGGCTCATATGACCTGGCGTGAACTTCTCTGCTGTGCTGTTTGCCAACTGGGCTGTCCTAGAGGAGGAGAAGGGGGGAGAGCCCTTCCCTCCCTCCCAGCACCATTTGGGGACATGCTCTTCCCTTCCCAAATCACTGCCAGTCCAAGGAGAGGAGGTTTCCAACCACGCTGCCAATGCAGTGTGTATGGGGTGTTGGTGTCCCTCATCCAACTGCTCTGCAGACCCCTTAGGTGCCAGCAGAGCTCCATCAGGGCTGCCACAGCCCTGCACTCGGTCTGGTGTGGGGTGGGTTAATGTTTTTCCCCGTTACCTCACACTGGCCTCTGGTGCTATGGAAAAAACAAACCATCTGGTAATAATATTTCTCTTAAGAGCTGTCTGGGTCTGTGGGAAAGCTTGGCTCAGCTTCTTAGCAAAGAGGAGTTGAGCTAGAGGCGAGGCTGCAGATGCGGTGGTGGGAGCTGGAGGAGAGGGGATAATGCTTTGGGGCTCCTTTTTGTAGCCCCTTCCCAGCACTTGGGTTGGGAGGGGGATCTTTTCCTCTGCAGTAAATGGGATGCCAGAACATCGCGCATTCAGGATGCTGGGAAGGGCCTCCCTGGTGGAGGAATCACACTCTCTTCCCCCCAAAAGTGAGCAAAGCAAAACTCACTTCCACACCTCTTTTTCATCTTTTTCTCCAGGGAAAAAATGTACATTTTACATACAGAAAATAGGAACAGCACAAAACATTGGCTTTTTTTTGGGGGGGGGAGGTTTGGGAGCATCATAGTTTGAGGATAAAACTGGCCCAGACCAGAAAGATCAGCAAGACGTGCAGTGTCCTCCTCCTCTTCTTAGGGAGAACAGAAGAGTGTGTGTGTATATGCACATCCCCAGCCTTGGGGA
Source organism: Nestor notabilis (assembly GCF_000696875.1). NCBI lineage: Eukaryota > Metazoa > Chordata > Aves > Psittaciformes > Psittacidae > Nestor > Nestor notabilis. The sequence continues at coordinate 55,284 of NW_009941651.1, read as the reverse complement.
CAACACCGCAGGGCCAGGGGACAGATCTCATCCAGAGCCTGTCAGAGACCACATCCAGGCAGGCACATCATGAAAGCTGGGTGGAAAAGCACGCGCTAACCCTTATGGCACTTGGGTGGGGAATAGTTTCCATCCCCTGCAATAAAACACATCGGTTTTGGGCCTTTCCCAAGGAGAGGAGCGTGCTTTGCCAGGCTGGGCACGTCTTCCTGGGGAAGGGAGGCACCAGGCGCTCGAGGAACAGCCCTGGCTCTGGCCACACACCATGGGGTGGCACAGGGCTCCTCTGCCTTGGGTTCACAGCAGTTGGACCAGCCAGCATCACCGAACTGCAAGGATATGTTATACCCAGGTAGAAACCTTTGCGTTTCCCCTGCCATGGATTGCAGCATCACTTCTAAGCTCCCTTCCCCTGCATCCATGAGGATGCTCAGCAGGTTCTTAGTGCATGGCAGCACCCAGGACTGGTTCCAGCAAGCCCAGGTGGAAGAGGTGGCACAAAGCTGGAAGTGCTCCCCATCCTCTCCTGAATCAGCATCCCTATGCCCAACGCGATGCTGCGCTTCTCTTTGTGCCCCAGGCCTGCTTCCCACCAGCTTGTCTTGTCTTTCAAGCTGCTGCAGTGCTACAGCCCAGCTCATCTCTTCTACAAGGCCAAAAGACCACCTCTAATGACTCCCATTTAATCTCCTCCTGCTCTCAGGTGCCCTCCACTCCCCTGGATGTGCTTTCATTGCTTTCATTCCCCCTCTGTGTAGGCAGCAAGCCCTGGGAAGCGCAGGGGTCTATCCAGCCTGTTGGATGCCCTCCAGGTAACATACCTCAGCTGGCTCCGTGGCACAGCACAGAGCCAGCCCAGCTCCTTCCCATGCTATTCCAGGGGGTATGAGCCACCCCAGTCCAGGAGCAAACTCCCTGACGTGGTTATTAGCCCCTTCCCAGGCTCTTTCTGTTCCCAGTCTTTTATACACTGTTTATACTAATTCTTTTTACTATTCCAACAACCATCACATCTTCTTTGAGAGCAGCTCAAAGGATGCAGCAGCTTTATGCCAGATCCAGCCTGCAGCCTTTCCTAGAAGTCTAAACCAAGTCAGCTACCCCTCCTGGCAAGGATGCCTTCCCAGCCCTCTCTAAGCACTGCCAAGCATCCTGCTCTTGCAGACAGTGAAGAACAAATGTAAATCATCCCACCATTCTGCTGTCCTCAAGCCTATTTCTCCTGCTCATCATTCAGCTGTGGCTGTGACAGCAGTGGTGGTGCTGAGCTGGAAGAGAAGCAAGGAGGACAGCTATCCTTTAGGATGCAAAGGGGCCTTTTCAAAGGTACCAGGCCACCAGGGTACATGAGCACAAGGCGCACAGGGAGAGGCTGAGCTGCTCCGTACTGAAGCAGGGGCTCCAGAGGAGACAGCAGACCAGACGCACCACAAGGGAAATCACAGCAGGACATAAAGAGAAGCATCTCCCTTTCTCTGCTTTACCCTTTAAAAGGAACCACCTAAAGAGGCTGCTGTAAATCTCCAAACACTCACCCTTGCAGGACGGAGGCACCAAGTTCTGCAGCAGAGAGCTGGAGGGGTTAGGGAGGAGTGTGGGGCAGCTGCATCCCTTAATGCCTTCACAAGGGCACATCTGTTTTGTGTTTCAGCTGATGAGTCCTGTGAAGGAAAAGCCAGTGCATGCAGGTGAAGGATGTTAACATCCATCCACATCCCATCTCCCAGGTGTGGGCAGAGATTCAAGCCCTGTGCCAGGCACTGATCCTGCTTGGGTGCTGGCACCCTAGGCACCATGGTGTGCATCTTCAGCCCATGGCAAGTGTGGCCTTTGTTGTGTTACCTCACCCAAATAAAGAGAGTTGTGAAGGAGAACAGGAGCAAAATGATGTTTTACTAAGTGAATTCCCATGTCAGGCAAGATAACAATGTTCCTTTAAGGGTGGTGCCATGGAAGCTTCCTGCAGGCTGGAAAAGGTGGCTTTTCCTCCCGGGGATACTCTGGGGTACAGATCATAACATCACTGAACAGTCTGGGTTGGAAGGGACCTTAAAGCTCATCTACTCACACACCCAGCATAGCTTTTGTCTTTGTTTCCCTGTGGGGCAGAGGTCCAGGCAGGCAGTGCTGGCTCCTCCTGGCTGTGTTTCAGCCCTGGGACTGGACCATTTGGGACTGGAGACCCCCAAACTGCACTAAGGCAACACACAGAGCTGGGGGCAAAGCTGTCTTTTCACCATCATGGGGGGAAACACCCCCCTGTTCCGGCTTTACCAAGGGCATGAGCAG
>NW_009941651.1:49495-52976 GCF_000696875.1 Nestor notabilis | reverse complement strand
AGGGGTTGGTTTGAGAGCTGCCATTGCGTGGGGCTGGATGGGCATATCCCATCTGGATTGCTGGTGGCTCCTGCTTCCGTCCAGGGGCCCAGCAGTGACTCACGCTTGCTATAAACATGTCTCCCTACAGATAATGAATCCCGGCCCTCGCTGCCTTCGGGGAAAGCTCTGGATTCCCTCCACAGTGCTCTCCCTCCTCCCTCCTGGAAGTCCCGCTCCGATGTGGGATTGTTTCCTGATGCTGAGCAGAGCCAGGGTTCTGAGGCCCTTTTTTCCAGCCCATTGTGGTTTGCTTCGTGGGCTGAGTTTCCCCATTAACCCTTCTTGGAGGGGGGGACACTGAGGCAGCATCCCACCACCCTCCCTGTGGATGCCTGAGCAGCATGGGCACCTATTGGGGAACCCCTTTTTGCTCTCTAACCACATTAAGCAACAAAAGCTTTATTGCAGTTACACAAGCAACCCACGAAATACATTGCAAAGCAGCAGGGGAGTGAGGGGTGATAAAGAAGCATGGAGAGGGGAGATGCTTGCTTGCAGGTACTGCAGCATGCTGGCTGCAAGCTGCTGTCCAAGCCCCTGACCACAGCCGAGGGAGCCGGGTCTGGGCAGCCATGGGCAGGGGGCTTCAGGCCAGGAGGGTGTCATGGAGGAGGGGGAGAACCTCATGGGAAGCTGACAGCGTCTTCAGGGCGTCTTCAAGCATCAGCCACTGGCACCACATCCACTGCATCCCTCCAGTCAGGCGGTGAAGGTGTTCTTCCCATGGGGATCAGGGTCTGGAGAGCTAGGAGGTCAATCGAGGGAGATGGTCAGGGCACAGCTGAGGCTCCAACAAGGGTGCTTCCCCTTCCCAACCCCTTGGTTATGTGGAAACATAGAAACAAACAGGTTGGAAAAGCCCTTCAAGCTCATCCAGTCCAACCATTCCCAGCCCTGCCAAGGCCACCACTAACCCCTGGCACTGAGGCCTCGGCTACCCGGGCTGTGAACACTTGCAGGGATGGTGACTCCAGCACTGCCCTGGGCAGCCTGTTCCAATGCCTGAGCACCCTCTGGGCAAGGAATTGTTCCTCAGCTCCAGCTAAACCTGCCCTGGGGCAGCTTGAGGCCTTTTCCTCTTGTCCCATCCCTTGTTCCTTGGGAGCAGAGACCAGCCCCCTCCTGGCTCCATGATGCTGAAGTCACCCACATCCCATGCTCAGGCTGAGCTCTGCTGCACCAGCACGAACCTCTCCTTGCGACCGCAGCATGCAACCAAACACATCCTGTGTGAGCACCCCGGGTGACCCAAGGTGGTCACCCAGGCTCTCACTGGGTGCTGAGAGCACAGGGGAACAGTGCACAGCCCTGCCTGTGAACAGCAGGAAGCCTGTGAGCAGGTTTTGGGCTTAGTGTTGCACTAAGGGGAAGCAAAAAGCCCACTCTGCCCATGTTCTGGCTGCCGAGGAGCCACGGTCACGGCATGGGGGGACAAGCATCACAGGCTGAATCTCACATCCAGGTACATGAGCACAAGCACACGAGCAAATGATGGTTTTCTAGGCCAAAAACCTCCTCTGAGTGTTGCTGTGCTTCAAGATGCACTGCACCATCCTGTGCATCTTGAACTCATTGCATTCCAGCCCGAAATAGTTGGAGAGGAAGTCTACTTGAGGCAAGGAAAGGAATATCATATGCAACTGAAGAATGGCTCTAAAGGCAGAGATGGCAGTTTGTCTGGGGTGTCAGGGTTGCACCTTTAACTGGCTGTTTGTAGGCACTCCTGAAAGAGATCTGGGAGCACGGCTGCTTGGGAAGAGCAGAGAGCAATGTCCCTTGGGAAAACCCCAGCACTGGCTGCAGCAGTAGCCTCAGGTTAAGTCATTGCAATAAGGGTGAGAGCTCTTCCCTGAAGAATCCCACCAAAAGAACCCCAAACCCCACATCACTAAGTGAGAGCTTTGGGGTGAGCATAATCGTAGAGCCATAGAATGGTTTGTGTTGGAAATGACCTTAAAGTTCATCCAGTCCCAACCCCCTGCTCCGGACAGGGCCACCTTCCACTAGAGCAGGTTGCTCCAAGCCCCTGTGTCCAACCTGGCCTTGAACACTGCCAGGGATGGGGCAGCCACAGCTTCTCTGGCAATGGCCTGCTGCTGTTGTGCCCATGTTTTCTGGGAGCACCCCTCAAGCTGGAACCTCATCTGAAGCATCAAAACCTGGAGAGGCTCATATCCACGCATAACTTGCCCCCTTTTTGGTCCAGATGCAGTTAGACACAGGCTTCCCTCCAGGAATAACTAATACCATTGAGAAGGCTGCCTGCAGGGAATCAGAACCCAGCGGTCCGGGAGTGCTTCAAATACTTGCACATCCCAGCTTTCCCTTTTGGGATCAAAGCAGTTCCTTCCAGAAACAGCACACGTGCTTTAAATCAGCACCAGCCCACTGTTGAGGATTGGGCTCACCAACGGAGCTTCACTGCTCCATTCTCATCTTGTTCATCTCCTTGCTGGTTTTGTTCCCCATGTGCGGAGCATTGCCGCTGGGAAGCGACATTCCCTGTGGTTAAACTGCCTACGCAGGGGTGTGGGAATCCAGAGCCAGCCTGGGTTTGCAGTTGGCTGGGTTTAGTCTGTGGGATGCTTTCCGAGTGATCTGGTGTCTCTTGTTCCTCTTTGCAGGACAACTGTGCTGAGGCTGAGTGGGAATGGGGGGGGGGGCTGCACATCTGGAGTCAAAGGAGTTGCACATCTGGTACATTCAGTACTTCCTCAAAGTCACTGACTGCCACGTTACCCTTTGGATGGAGGCCTGGAGCTCGACACAGAGCACAGAGGATTAGGATCCACAGCTGGGTTTCTTTCTCTTTCTGAAGGGAAAGCAACAATTAACCTTCCCAGCAGAACCCCAGCTCCTTACAGTATCCAACATGGGAGCAAGGGAATGGCATGGAGACCATCACCTTCCTGCAAGTCATTCCACCCTGAGCTGCAGCCACTCCTACCAAGAGCTGAGGCATAGAATTGTAGAATCATAGAATGGTTTGGGGTGGAAAGGACCTTAAGATCATCCAGCTCCAACCCTCTGCCATGGGCAGTGAGACCAATGGGTCTTGTGTTGCCAACCTCATCCCCTCATGCTACTGGTATAAGCAGAGAGAATGGGAGCACCCATGACCAAGGGAGCTGGTAGGCATGTGTGCTTACCCAGATGGACTAGGGTGTCTCCATGAAGGTCCCAGCACTGATGGAACCCTTTGTATGGAGTCCTATCCAGCTCTGGGGGCAACAACATGAGAGGGATGTGGAGCTGCTGGAGCGAGGTCAGAGGAGGCCCCGGAGCTGCTGCGAGGGCTGGAGCAGCTCTGCTCTGGAGCCAGGCTGAGAGAACTGGGCTGGGGCAGCTGGAGAAGAGAAGGCTCCTGAAGGGGACACCTTAGAGCAGCTCCCGTGCCTAAAGGGGCTTCAGGAAACCTGGAGAGGGGCTTTGGACAAGG
>NW_009941651.1:47951-49406 GCF_000696875.1 Nestor notabilis | reverse complement strand
GAGGACGTGGCACGGGGTGCCCAGAGAAGCTGGGCCTGCCCCATCCCTGGCAGTGTTCAAGGTCCCTTCCAACCCAAACCACTCTGTGATTCTTTCTTCTGCAAGCGGATGGAGCAGGGGATGAGGCCCTCAGTGCCAGGGGTTAGTGGTGACCTTGGCAGTGCTGGGGTAAAGGTTGGACTGGATGAGCTTAAAAGTCTTTGCAGCCTCGTTGGTTCTTTGATTCTATGACATCCAAGCTCTGCCCACACCCTGGCTGGAGCAGGATGCACGCAAAAACCTGGTCAAGGGGGACACCTAGTGACCTCCCTGAGGCTGGGGGCTGCAGCCAGGCTGGGGCAGGGGACATGGGCTGCTGGGCTCTCATAGAACCAGCATCACAAAGGTGTCAGAAAGGGTTTGCCCGAGCCCCCACCATCCTTCCACCCCTGTGGCCAAGGATGAAATGAGACTATGGATTCATCCCGTCCACAGCACAGAGACATCCCCCAGAAACCCTTCCTCTGCCAGCACTGGAGGGGTGAAATTACCCTTGCTAATGGACCATAAGATTGAAATTAGCATAATTCAAAGTGACTAACACGGGAAAAAAACCCTGCATTGCAACTCAAAAGTGTATTAAATTTAAAGAGAGTCCCTGGTTGAAGTCACTTTCCTTTAGGGGAAACAATCTCTTTGTTTTTCAACTCCATCATGTATTAGATTTGCAAATAGAATCTAGGGAAAAAAATGCACATAACAATAGACCAAACACTGGATTTTGGGAGCGTGACCTGGGAAGGACATGAGGGGGAGTAGAGACCTTCATCTGAGGCCCAAGGGGCTGAGCAAGGACCTCAGCTGGCCCCTCTCTGATGGAAATCCACCACGTTCCGGGGGCCAGGGGAGGCATAAGACCAATACTTTCCTGCCAAAGTAACCATTTCCCACAAAATAACGGATTCCCAATGTGTTTGAACTGAGTAATACTGAGTTGATTCCTTCCAGGAATGTTGAATCATTCCGTCTGGATTCAATGCGTCACTTCGAGAGGGAAAAGCCATGCATTAAAGCTGTTCTGTTGATCAACTGGGATGTTCACCTTGTATTGGCAATTCACTGCAGCATTAGAGACAGGCAGATGTTTTTCCCAGTGGCATGGCTGTGGATGCATCCCTGGAGAATTCTAAGTCCATCTAAATGCAAACCCAAGACGTGTCACAAATAAAAGCGAAACACAGAGGCTCCTTCCAAATAAAACAGCAAATCTCCTTCCAAGCCATTCCAAAGAAATCAAAGCCCAGTTTGATACATTCCTTGGGATTTTGTTGTCCTTATTGTTATCAACATACTCCCAGGAGATACTACAATTGTTTAAACACCTCTTTCTCACACACATCTTAGAATCAAGGAATGGTTTGTGTTGGAAAGGACCTGAAAGTTCATCCAGCTCCAACCCCTGCCACGGGCAGGGAC
>NW_009941651.1:46169-47905 GCF_000696875.1 Nestor notabilis | reverse complement strand
GCGGGGGATGGGCCAGCCACAGCTTCTCTGGGCACCCTGTGCCAGCACCTCAGCACCCTCACAGGGAAGAACTTCTGCCTTATACCTAACTTGAACTTCCCCTGCTTCAGTTTGAACCCCTCACTCCTTGTCCTATTGCTACAGTCCCTGATGCAGAGTCCCTCTCCAGCACCCTTGTAGCCCCCTTCAGACATTGGAAGATCTTGGTTTCCATGTGTCTCCATTACCTGCAAGATCTGCTTGTGCTCTAGCAAGACCTACAGCCCCATGCTCTCTAAAGCTACCTGAAAGGAGGTTGTAGTGAGGTGAGGCTGGGGTCTTCTCCCACAGGACAAAGGGTGAGGATGGTCTCTTCTCCCAAGGAACAAGGGATGGGACAAGAGGAAACAGCCTCAAGCTGCCCCAGGGCAGGTTTAGCTGGAGCTGAGGAACAATTCCTTGCCCAGAATGGTGCTCAGGCATTGGAACAGGCTGCCCAGGGCAGGGCTGGAGTCACCGTCCCTGCAAGTGTTCACAGCCCGGGTAGCCGAGGCCTCAGTGCCAGGGGTCAGTGGTGGCCTTGGCAGGGCTTGGCAGGAAGGAAGAGAAGGAAAGGTCATGAAGTCTTAAGGCTCAGCTGGAAAAAACAATATATTTCCCATGTGGTCCAGTGCAAAAATGCATTATTCGACTGCTTTAGCTGCCTGGGTACATGATGTGTCCCGATCCCCTCATCTGCAACACAGGAAAACCTCATGTACCATGTTTTGTACAGTGGGAAATGAACAGCTGGGAAATACATTTGTTTCCCTGTTTGAGAGGAAGGAGGGATAAGTAAAGCCTGGAAGCAGAAGGCAGGAGTGGGCACAGAGGGTCTTGGGGAAGGGTATGGGGCACAGACATGGCAGATCTGTCCAGACAGTGGGGCAGTGAGAGATGCTTGTTGTTGTACTCTAAGTACAATAGCAGTGTTCAAGGCCAGGTTGGACACAGGGGCTTGGAGCAACCTGCTCTAGTGGAAGGTGTCCCTGCCCGTGGCAAGGGGTTGGAACTGGATGAGCTTTAAGCTCCGTTCCAACCCAAACCATTCTACCATGATGGTGTTTTGAGCTGCTGCTCAAAAGGTGTGGAAGGATGCAGAGGGAAGGATGGGGCTGGAGATGGCAAGGTGATCCAGGAGAAGAACAGTCGGAGCCCATCAGTAGCAGAGCTGCACAGACATTTATTGAACACAAATGACAAACACAGCCAGCTTACAGAGCTTCCTGAGCTATTGTCCAAGGGGGTTGCTCTATGGGGGTTGTTAAAAGAGTGCTTTCAAATGCCCCTGGGGGTGTGAATCCCAGACAGCTGAATTCTTCCCACTTCCAGTTGCTTTGTTAGTTAAGAAAGAGGATCATTTCTGTGGAGGGGTGGGTGAGATTCCCTTCGTTTAGTAGGAAAAACGACTTGTCTGGACCCTGCCATGTTGCAAAGAGAGAAGGCTGCGGGTTGCGCGTTGGCTTGGCTCCCGCACCCATGTTCTGCTTCCCAAAGGGTGGAAACTATCCCTTACCCTGAGGGCAGGGATTCAAGGTGGCAAAGGTGAGCCGGGACAAGCAAAGCAAACGAAGAGGGAGCATCAAAGGAGGAAGGGTGAGAGAAGTAAAGTACTCTGAAGCACGCACAGCTCTGGGTGGCATCACAGGTCCATAGGCTACAGCAAGTACCGCCAACATCAACTCAAACGTGTAAGTAGCTACTATGCTAGATTGCAC
>NW_009941651.1:45507-46130 GCF_000696875.1 Nestor notabilis | reverse complement strand
CCCCCCCCCCAAAATAAAAGCAGATGAAGCAATAACACCGTACGCTGCAAACAAGGACCATAACCAAAGAGTTTGGGAGCAGCCTCGGGAGCACAGTAAGGAGCTCGTAAAGAAACGTTCCCGTTGTGTGCATATGTGTATTTGTACGTCTGGTTAGAGTCGTTAGTAAAGAAAAGAGCACGTGTGGAGGCAAAGGGGTAAATGTACAGGCAGTACAGGCTGGGTGCTAGTGGCTGGAGAGGGTCGGGTGGTGCGGAGTGGAGGATGGTGGGTGGAAATTAGAGTGCGCCCATTCCAGTGACCTCAGACGTCAGCCTAGAATAGACAGGGGCAGAGAGAGGGGTGGGGGGGAGACAAAAACAGGCGCTTAATACCGGAGGCAGAAAAGAAAACGAAGACCCTGTGGGGCAGTGCTGCTCCTCTTGCTTCTACCCCGCTCAGACTGGGGGGGTTGAGTGCATTGGGGGTCCCCATGGAGGCGGGGAGCATAAAGCCTTTCCCTTCTCCTCACTGCTGCCTGCAATAGAGGTGTAACCCACCAGCAGTGCTGGCAGGGGACATCCCAGCACACGGCTTCACTCGTACCAGCATCCCTCCCACTGAGGACAGGCGGCTGTCCCAGC
>NW_009941651.1:24323-45403 GCF_000696875.1 Nestor notabilis | reverse complement strand
TGGTTTTCTTTTCTTGCTCTCTCTTGTCTCAAGAGGAAGGGGGAAATATCAAGGAGCTGCAGGGAAAGCCACTCAGCCGTGCCCTCCATCCCTCTCCTGAGCGGCTGGAGGGGTGCCATGGGTGCGGGCGGCGGGACAGCAGGGCAGGAGGGGATGGTGGAGGTCTGTTGCAGGTCGGGGGGCTGAGGTGGGTTGGGTGCAAAGGAAGAGAAAGCACATACAGACCTCACCGGTGCTCGCAGCCCACACCATAATGAACATCAGAGTTGCCACCAACAGCCCCCCACATCCTTGCACACGTCTTGGCTGGAGGCAGGTTGTTACAGCACCAACACTGCCCGCCATAGAGGGCATGGACAGGCAGATGGACTCATTTGTCTCCCCTTGAGCTCCCCATCCACAAGTCCATAGAGACACACAACCACTTCTGCATGAGCTCACCACCAGCATGGAGCTGGTCCCCAACCCCTCTCTCCAGTTACGTCTCCCCTGTAGTCTCTCGCAGGTGCCCTGGTCCCCCAAGGCACAGGCAGCATCCCCCCTCAGCCAGATGCAGCACTGGGAACCCTTGGCCTCCACAACGTCCTGCTGCACCAAGCTCTTTGAGCATGAAAAGGAAGCAATCGGGCCGTTCCCATGTCTTGCATTTATTGGACTGATTCTATTCACTGGATGGAGGAAAGCCTTTGGGACGCCTGGAAGCACGGCGGAAGAGGCTCTGAGGTGGCAGTTAAGAGATGCTGGGATCCCAGCGAGCAGGTCCCGAGCGACGCCTCCCCACCACTTGTCTCAGCTCCATCCCCATCCCCATCCTCTGCCTCATCCACAGGGGGAAAAGACGGCGGCGATTTTGACCACCCATAAGCATAAATCCTTGAGCGAGGAGGAGTGGTGGGTCCTCAGCCAAATTTTTTGGAGAGGTCCTGCTGGTGCCATCCGGTCCCCGCTCAGAAGCCACCCTTCATCCCAGCCGGCCTCAGGAAGCCCCTCCTGGCTCCCAACCACGCCGTCAGGAACGGGTTTGGCGGTGGGAGGGGGTCTCACCTGGCGTTGATGAGGTACTGCGCGAGGCTGATGTTTGCAGGGGTCCCTGTGATGGTGATTTGACGCTCCGATGAGCCTTCCGTGGCGTTGGCGATTTTGATCTGCGCTCCCGACATCTGCCGAATCTCATTGATTTTGGTCCCTTGGCGTCCGATGATGCAGCCTATTAGCTAGAAAGAAAGCACGGAGGGGAACGGCTGAGAAGCGGCAGCTCGGGCAGGCACCAGCCAAGAGCCTTCCTCCCTTCTGCGACCTTAATGCTCATGCGAACAGGAGAGGGGGGAATTCCACCTGCACACAAGCGTGGTCCGCCCAGGACACATCTAGCAACCTGCCCTGCTCTACTCTAGGGGGCAAACGGCAGTCGTCTGCACATGATAAGCAGCATCTCAGAGGGCTTTAAGAAGGGCGAGGGGTTATACTGGGCTCATCTTGGTCTAATACTTGCATAGACCATAACTTGCATGGTCTATTGGCCAATGTTTTGCAGGGATGGGGATAAGTCATGTTTCAGAATGAGAAACTCAGAAATTCAGATGGGGATAACTCCATAGTTATCCCCTTGTAAAGGTGGTTATACAGGACATGTTACCAGAAGAGGTGGAAGGTGTCCCTGACCGTGGCAGGGGGGTCGGAACTGGATGATCTTAAGGTCCTTTCCAACCCAAACCATTCTAGGATTCTATAAATCAAGACCACCACCTTCCCCAGGGACAACCCAACCCCAGGAGCCCCCTCATCAGCTGGTGCACCACCCATAGCTTCACATTGCTCATGCCATCCCACACTTCTTCTACCCTGCTGGGACACCCTTGGTGCCTCTGTTACCTCCTTTAGCTCCTTCAGTGCAGTGCAAGGGCTTGCTGGCATGTATAGGAGAGCACCACGTGGCTGTGGCACCAGCAGGAGAATCCTACTTAAAACCATCTTTCACCCTCTTGTGAAGAGATCAGAGGCTTGAGTTTGCTCAGTTGCCCACCTCTTGAATTGTCCCAGTGGTCCCCAATGGCTGACTTTCCTCCTCAGTCTTTGCTCTTATTCATTTGGGCATCAAATATGGTTCTCTCAAGCACCCTCACAGCTTGATAAGACGTAGTGAGATGTCCAGCTTTGCCAACACAGGCACGAGGTGTTTCTTGCATGCCTCTCTTGGCCATCAGCATTTGAGCTCTTGTCCAATATGTGGGACATTCATCTTGGCAGCTGCTGGATTCCTGTCACTGTAGAAGTGGAGACAACTACTTGTCCAAATGTTCACTCATCCTTTTGCCAAGTCATGGGGCTACCTCAGTGGTTTGTCCCATATGGGCCTGAATACACATCCCACTGCAGGGCTGAGAAAAGACACCAACTATCTCAGTGGAGTGTGCGGCCCAACAGCCACCCATCCTGGCCTTCACAGCACAGAAATAACTCAGAGATGCTTCAGCAGATGAAAAGACCTTCTAGATGGGGACCTGCAGGGAGACCTGAGGAGCCAAACTATTCAGACTGATGTCAAGCAACACCCAAGCTGAGCAGCACTCGGATTTCTCCTGTCAGAGGAGCAACAAGATGGATGTCATCACATTTCCTTGAGTATAACCCCAAGCTGATCTAAACCACTAGAACATGCCTGTAGACCCTTTGCTTTAAGAAACAAACCCCTCTCCTCTGGCAGGGAGTGTTTCAAAGCCTTCAAGACAACAGGAGGCAGAGCTAAGGAGGCATGTTGCTGAAGGCAGGAAGGTGCAAGTGATGACATTTCATGCTGTGCAGGTCTGATGAGAGCTGGGCTTCTGGTGGGCAAATGCTCCTGGATCCTCTGGGAAGGCCCCAAGCATCCTTTCTTCCCACGTGGGCCCTTCTGCAGAGGGTTACTTGCTATTCCTGAAGATGCCCCCATTGATGCCAGGGTTACAGTTCCCCATGCTCAACCCACACAACAGATGTGGTTGTTGCAACCAGTTGCAGAGCTTCTTGAAGCCTCCTGGAGGGGGCTCCTTGCTGGACAGACAGAAGCAGAGCCAGGATGAGCCATGTCTCTTGGGTGGCAGCAGAGGTGCTGGGAATCACTTCTTTTGTGCTGACACATGATGGCCAACAGCAGGAAGAGGTAGCAAGAGCTGCCAGACCCCATCAGAAACTCCTGGTGAGGCTGAAGGTGCTTGTAGGTGATGGAGAATGGGAGTCATGCCCCTGCTTCCCATGATCCTGGTTTGAATGCAGGCTGGTTATCAACCAGTGGGCCAGTCCAGAAGCAAATGAGACCCATGGATCCATGTTCCAGCTGTGTTGGGCTCTGATCCCACCTCCTCCCACCCGAGCATCCCCAAGCACCATCCTGGTACTGCTCAGCGCCTGGTGTGACTCCAGCCTCCTCCCAGCGAATAGCCCAGTCCAACATCCACTTTACCACAACGCCCCTGTCTACAAGACCCAAAAGCTCTCTGCCACCAGTACGTGAGACGCAGTGTCCCTTCAGTGTCCTTCAGACACTTGTGTGGCACTTGGTGGCATCAGAAATGTTATTTACTTACCTCCTCTTCACCTCCCTTGCCCCCAGTAACTATGCTTGGACCAAAACAACATCTCAGACCTGCCAGTGCTAGATTAAGGAGCTCCAGTTTAATCAGGGCTGGCTCAGGAGGTCTCTCCCATTCCCAGTGCTGTCAACTGGGCATGTTTCATGAGCCCAGGAAAAGGAAAAGGAGCATTAAGGAGGATTATACCTTGGAAGTCTACCAATGGGGTGAAGTCCAATGGGTACTTTATGCTGCAGGCTGACCCCCAACAGACTGCACGTGGTATGAGTGAACCTGGTGAAGGGGCATCTCTAAATGTGTTTAACAGTCACGTGCCTGCAGCTTCTACCTATGTATTTACACACACATATATATGTGTACACACACACACACATGCTGAGGAAGCACTTGGATTTACTTACATCATTGGGAATGGTGAGTTCATGAGTACTGGCCGGGGGACTGGCATCCAAACCTGGGCACATGCAAGGGGAAAATGGTTATAGCTTGCAAAGGCAGCACGTGGTGGAGCTCCGCTGCTTTCCCACAACAGGCAACACTGTGAAGGTTACATCCTGCTCCGGGGCTGGGAAGGGGAAGGGGATCACACACTCTGGGACAAGGAGAGGGAAGATGGTTGCTACCTGACTCTAACGGAGCTGGCTGCCACCTTCCCCTGCATCCCTCAGGGCTGAAGGGTTGTCCACACACCCTCTAGCACAGCAGCACAGGGCTGCTTGGTTGCATCAGAAGCACCCCAAATCCAGGGGAGCCGGCAGTGCTAGCACAGGGCTATGAGGCTCCTTTGCAAGTTAAAGCCCCATAGACCCACATGCTGAATTGAAGCCTGACCCCTAAGACACGTGTGCTAGCTGGACCTAGAACCAGCGGTCCCTCTTACTCCCAAGGGAAAGAAAGGCAAACAGTATGGAGCCTACAAAATCACTTGGCAAAGGAGCTAAAGCAACAATATGCTTCCTCCCAGCCTCTCCTGGAGGGTTCCTTCTTCTTCGTCGGGAAAGGCTGGAGCCAGCAGTCTACCCTGCGTGCGGAAATCCAGAGGTAAGAGGAGAACACGCCGTAACACTCCTAGGTCGAAGCCTGCCTCTCCCACAGGTTTCCATATCAAATCCCCTCAATGCTGAAGCAAGGATGTCCTATGACAGATCTGCAAGAGAGAAGCTGTCTGGTGGCTAACAGGAACTTACAACCCCCCCCTTATCCAGATGATAGAAACTACTTCAGGAGCAGCGTGTGCGCGAGGATGAGAGACTGCAATGTCTGTATCCAAGGAAAGAGGGGAGAAGTGTAAAGAAGCACAAGCACACTAGAAGTGCTGGGCTGCTACATCGTAAGACAGCAGCCACACGGAATTCCTCATGCCACATGGCAATATGTCACTGCCTCAATCGTGCTGAGCAGCTACTGCAATGGCCAAGTTTTGCTGCTCTGAATTCCCTCTGCAGTGGGGAAGAGGAGCTTCTGTCCAGCACACGGGTTTTAAAACCCAGGAGCAGTGTGAGTTGGTGTCTGCCTGGGTACCAGCATGGTCACAGCAGATCTGAAACGAAGCTTTACGTGGCAATCCCATTTCAGCATCACCCCTAGAAAGGGGAACATTGATGGGCTCATGCATGATTCCCCAATGCAGCTTCCCAGAGACGCAAGGCCTGGGTTCACCACACAGGCGTTGGCTTGCTGGAGGTCTCTTTACCACGTATTTCATTTGGGAGCCACACAGCGGAGGGGAAACGCAGTGGATGGGGATGCAGATCCTCCACTCAACAGCCCTATGCTCCCCTTCTACTAATGCCAAAGCCTGCACAAACCAGCTCCTGCCCAGGTTTTACACCGTGGGCAATGCTTAGTGCTGACTTTATACAGCATGCTGCACTGGAAGGGACATCTCACCAGTCCTGGACCTGTCTTTCACACCAAGCCTCCTCAGAGAGGCAGGGCAGACTGCACCTAACACCAAGACATGTCCCTCAGGGTGTCCCTCTCTCTCAGCCATGCATTATGAGGCTCAGCTCAGGAGCAGCCTGGGCATAGCAGAAAACATCTTCTAAAGGGAGCAGAGCACAAGGGATGGGTGCAGGGCTGCACTGAGGCACCCGGGAGTCTTTGGAAATGCAGGCTAGGCTTCTTAGGCTCATAGACAGCATCCCCTGTCCTGCACCCAGATGCCACCGAAGCTGCTGAAAGCCCTTGGGGCACACAGTGCCATGGTACTGCACCACAAAGGCCATTGAGGAATGTGGCCAGTCCTTCTCCATTACCCAGAGACTGCTTATTTTAGCCTACCAGATCGTCCCTCTCCAATATACACATGGAGCCCCCATGGCTTTAATGGCTGGGCAGGTTGGTATCAGGAGAAGTCTATGTGCTGTACTCTTGTAGGGCCTATTTACTCAGGCTATGTCTGCTCTCACGGTTAGGTGATGGCCCCACACCGGTTTGAGGCACGTGTGTCTCAGGATAACTCCTCTAAGCTATGGGAGGTTATAAAAGACAAGAACACTCAGCACATACGGGTGGATGTGTGGGACATCTGACATCAGCATCAATCCTCAGGGTCTTGTCCCACTAACAACGCAGCTCGCTTAGACATGGCCAGAACTGTGTGTCCTTTGTGTCCCCACAGGCATCTTCCCACTGTTTCTGAGCACAGTTTATGCACAATTCAACGAGAGAGGGCTGGCTCTGATGCCTTCCCATTACACGGATGGCAATGTGCAAACATCAAAACACCGAGGCAATGCACTCTTTTTCTTGGACATTGGCAGGCACAGTGCTGCCCATTCTCTCCCTGCCCACCAAGAAACCCTGCCATCTCCTCCACAACCACCACGGCTTATCCAGGAGCACAACAACGGCACAGTCCTATTCAAGAAATCATATATTCCAACAGAAGCCTGCTGATTTCCCTGTAGCTTTGTGGTTTTTTACCTGATGATTGGCCCATCAGATTTTGAGCTTCTTCGGAGGAATGTAAGGGCAGCTTTTCTCCTGAAGAGCAAAGAAGAAAGAGGTTTAATGCTTTTGCCTTCAAGGAGATAAGCAATGTCACTTCATCTAGGAAGCTCAAAATATGATGAATATACTGTCAGAAAAGGCATTTCCAACCAGCACTTTGACCACTGAGTAAACAAAGGTACTTTATCTCCATCCCCTGCACTTCTACCTGCTTCCCAGGTCACCAGCCTTGGGAATGAAGCTGCTGAGCCACACCAGGACTGGTTGTCCTCCTGTCACTGCGGCTCCCTATGGCCACGGATCCTTCCCATCGCTCTCCCTGGTGGGGGGCTGTGTCCCCACTGCTCCCCATAGACACTAGGGCAGCATCCCCAGCCAGCACCGAGCCGTTCTCCATGGGAAAGCAGGGATCAGCGCATGGCAGGGGATGCTGCCTCCCCTGGAATGGGAAGGATGGGAGCCTGGTGCTCATTGCTTCTGCTGGGGAAGCCAGCAAAGCTGGGAGCAAGGCAAGCGTGGAGGAATCCAGGCATGCACAGTTAAAACAGCTCACCCATGAGGACCATAACCCCCAAGCATCCATCTAGTCTCCCTGTTAACCTTTCCCCGTGGACATTGCAACTTCCAAGTCTTACTTCCCCTGCTTGCTTCCATTAAATAGCATGAGTTTAGAAAGAGAGAGAAACTCTACAGGTAAAAAGAGAAGGATATCTAGAAAGGGCTGTGGGTACGTACCAGGGAAAGCGGGGGTGGTCTGTCCAAGGGGAGTAAAGGGGGTTTGCTGCATAGCCAACTGGTGGAGCTTGGTCAACTGCTGAGGGGTAGGAGGGACATTAGAGCTAAGAAGGTTATTGTCATAGAGTACAACAAAGTCACACCGAAAATAAAGAACCAAATGATAACGGAAGAAAAGAAAGGAAACAGAAAGAAATCCAAACCAGGAAGCCATGGTGAGGCATGGCAGAAACATTAGCAGAAGGACTTGGCCTGGGTATAAACGCAATAGAGCCCAAATCTGTTGCAGAAGTGCTTGGTCAGGGTCTGAAGTACGATACCAGCCTTTCCCTCCTTGATTGCACAACCTATGACCAGAGGCTGCTGCTCACTTCAGGTTAGCTTTACAGCAGAGAAGCCATCTCAAAGGTACTGCCAAGCTGGTGAGCACCAAGTGGCAGCAGCCAGAAGACCCTCTTGGTGATGCTGGAGCTGCATCATGAGCATCATTTCCAATGGGGAAGCACCTCCGGGTGATGGACAATCTGTGGCTCTTACTGTCAGCTCATTACAAGCAGAAGCCCTTGAGCAGTATGAGGAAATACAGGCTTCAGCCACGACCAGTAGGTATTTCAGATCCTTGTATCCCTTGTGCTCAGGTAAGGTTTTCATGCCCCATCGGGAAGTGGTTGCATGGAGAGGAGTTAGTTTGGAATACATTTTGTGCTCTGTTCCACTGCTCCACACTTAAAAATGAAACCAAACAGAACCAAAACCAACAATAAACCAAAAGAAAACAAAACAAACCAGGTTGAAGCCTAGCAGCGAGCAGGAAGGAGTCTTCCTCACTTCCCACTTGGCCGTATCATGGGTGCTCAAAGGATTGTGAGGATCCCATCACCCCCCAAACATAAACTGCTTGTTGCACCCAGCAAGGGAGAGGCAGGACTTACAATTTCAATGGGGGAAACGATGCTCAAAACCTTCCTTGCTCCTCCAGCATGGCTGGTGGGGAGGTCTGGCCAGCAGCAGTGAGGGGGAAGCACTGGAGAGAGCAGACCCAGGGGGCTGAGCACACAGGGGAGAGAATGCAGGGAGGCAATGGGTAGGGAAACGCCTGCAAGTCCCTGCTAGGGAGGTACCCGAGGGAGCTCTGCCTGGCAAAGGGATGAGAGCTTCAGGGGAGAGGTCTCGCAGCCCAAAGCGAAGAGGTGCATGTACATCTTTCCCCTGTGCAGCGTGGAAAAGAAGCTAAAGGTGTGTTATGGTACCTAGGGCAAGGGGTGATGGCTTCAAGATGAAAGAGGGGGGATTTAGAACAGATCTAAGGCAGAAGCTGTTCCCTGTGAGGGTGCTGAGGCGCTGGCACAGGGTGCCCAGAGAAGCTGTGGCTGCCCCATCCCTGGCAGTGTTCAAGGCCAGGTTGGACACAGGGGCTTGGAGCAACCTGCTCTAGTGGAAGGTGTCCCTGCCCGTGGCAGGGGTTGGAACTGGAGGAGCTTTAAGGTCCCTTCAACCCAAACCAGGCTGGGGTTCTATGAACGGTTTAGGTTGGAAGGGATGTTAAATCTCATCACCTTCCCCAACTGTGTCCTGGGGAAGGGTCTTGCTTTGCCCAGTGGGCTAAACACCAGTGTCCTTTCTAATACTGATTTAACCTATATTTGAGATACAGTTTGGACAGTGGCATTCAGCAAACACACACAATAACAGCAAAAAACAAGCCTACAAGACGAGGGGATGGCTACGCCGAGGTATTAAAGCAAACGCTGCTCCGTGGGGCACAGAACACATCTCCCGTTTCCTGGAAAGATCTAGAAGCAAAACCCTGAGAGCAACTCTTCAGACCCTGCTTTTCTCCACAGACCAGAGGCGCTGGTGGGGGAAACAGGTCAGGACAGGACAGCAGTGCTGGGAGCAATGTACAGGCACGCCGAGCATCACTATGTACCCACAGCAATGCCCAGGTACATCTCATGGGCTCATGGGGCACACCTGGCAGCGATGCCCGAGCTAGGGAGAGCTTTCCTGTGCTCTACATGAATTCCAGTCCCAAACACCCCTGACTCCAGGCTTCCATGGGCATCCTTTCACCTCCCACCACAGATTTCATGAAGGCAGGTAGCTGTGCATCACGTTCTGAACAGCTTATGAGTACCCACACAATGTCTGTGAGCCAAAACTCATGCTTGACCTGTTGTTTGGGGTGTTTTCCCAGGGGAGAAAATCAAGGCAGGTGCCTGCATTTCAGCTTTGGCGTTCAAAATCCTGCCTGCTCTGCAGTCATGAGGCTGCAAAAGGCATCCTCTAAACACAGACACCCGCAAGGGCAATGCCCTAAGAACACATTCAAGACTGGATTCTGCACTGGTTAAAATGACCAATCCTTGGGAGAGTGCTATGAGAGTCAGGATGGTCCCTGTAGGAACCACCTTTTCCAGGTCCCGTCTGCTGGGAGCTGGGCTGAGAGCAGCCAGCAAATGGACTTAATGTATTTTATTCCTGTCAATCAGAGGAATTGAATAAAGAAAACACTAAGTTGTCAGCACCACTTGCTAAAGAAAACTGGGACAGAGAATATATTGGCCTCCCCTCACTACATATGCAAGTGTATTTATTTATATATAGGGAGCAGAAGTGAAGTGCATACAATTAAGAGTATCTCTTAGCAGCTATCACAGCAGGCTATTCAAAGCACATGCACACTGGTGTTGCATGGAAAGCCAGAGCCCGACCTCCACCAAACTGAGTGAAATCATTGTTCCTAAGACCAAAATCCAGCCTACAGGTCGTAACAGTTCCCATGGGGAGCACGCATCCGTGGTATCCAACAGCCTTGCCCTGTTCTCAGTCATGCAAAAAGGAATCCCATGAGTTAAAACCCAAGTACATATAAGAAGGAGGAATACCAAGTTATATCATGTTATGTGTGGGATGGCTGGAGAAGGCTTTTTACCTACACCACACCACTTACAACTGACGTGCATCCCCAGAGTGGCACTTAGTGCTCAGCCCTGTGGACTCATAGCATGAAGGAGCCTCTGCAATGGAATTCATTGGGAATTTTATCCCCTCTGAAACACATGTAGAAACACCCTGGCTTTTTCCAAGAGCTCTCTGGCATGCGTCAGCAGTGACAACCCCAAGGAGCTGCTGGCATTGCAGTGCTTCACTGCTGCTTCTCATAGAGAAATCCTTCCAGTTAGACTTGGTTGCTATTTCTGTTGGTACTTTTACATGCAGATGTGCCAGTTGATGTTCCCTACATGTGCTGTGGCTCCCTGACCAACCCCAGCATCAGCGGGATCCGAGCATCAGCAAAACCCATCCACGCTGCAAGTCTGAGTGGAGCCTGTTTCCAACACCAAAGAGCACGACACCGAGTGGGGACCATGCCTGTGATGCCCTGACCCATGTAAGAGTGAGCCAACCCACCCAGAGACAGCCATTAACCCAGGGTGACCTCTTTGGTCCGGGTCCAGGTCCCTAAGGAAGATGCACAGCCATCAGAAAGGTGAGATATCCAGGATCGTGGTGGGCACCATCATCCCCAACCCCTTCAGGGGATGCCAGTGGCTTTTTGCCCAACCTCAGCCACTGCTTCCGAGTTACCCAGAGGAGCACTCCCAAAAAGACACATCACCCTGCCAAGGCTTCAAGCAAGAAACCACTTAGTGCTGGAGCTCTGGCGTCTCCACACCCCACCAAGGTACTCAGCACCTAAATAAGCCCTTGTCTTACCAGCATCTGAAGAAGAAGAAGGAAATAGAGGGGAAAGTTGTTTCTGTTTTCACTTGTTTTGATCATTTTGAGGCACAAAATGCATAGAATATGGTTTCTCTCCAAAAGAAAAAGGGATAGCACTGAACAATGCAAACAATTTAGCATCAGGCCAAGTCCTCAGAATAAGTTTGGTGCTAACAGGTTAAAAGGCTATTGAAGGTATTACAGATACTACACACGGCCAGTTAACTTGGAAAATCTGCTATTAATATTAATGTCTAATATTAATATCTTGTGAATCCACAGTAGCATGCAGGTGACATGAAAGGGTAGAAGAAAAGAAATGAGGGTAAAACTCACATCCGGGTGTGGAATAGCGTATTGTCCCTGAATTGTATAGGCCTGCAAAAGAAAAGAAGATGTTATTAGGGCTGGCAGGGTCCGAGTGCAAAGCCCCGTGTCTCCGCAGGGATGGCTCTCCCTGGGCTTTCCTCCTTTCTTCCTGATACTGGGTAAAAGCTGGGATTGCAGGGGCTAAAGGGCTCAGCCCTCACCCTGCTCTGCCTGCGACCCACTGAGACTCCATCACTCCCCTCCCCTTACTCTGCTGTTAGTGGAAGAGGGGTGCAGGACCCTAGATCTTGGCTTAAGCAGCTTCATTTTGAGGTTAGGATGAGGGAAGCACCATGCAGCGAGCATTTGCCATGGCTAGCCCATGGGGAGGGAACCCCTGTGCCACACTAAATGCCCTTGGGGCAGTGAGTCCTTGGGGTGGGAGATGTACACCTCCAATCCAGGTTGCCACATCTCCTGTCCAGGTTGGACAGAGCCTTGGGTGACATGGTTTAGTGTGAGGTGTCCCTGCCTATGGCAAGGGGTTGGAAATAGATGATCTTAAGGTCCTTTCCAATCCATTCTATGGTTCAATCAAACCTGGAGCATGCTAAGCTGCCTAACTTCAGGGGCTTGGGTTCACTTTGGCTTTTCCAAAAGGAAAGAAACAGCTCTTTAAAGGTAACAGAATCACATGGAGCAGGAATACAAGGTTGTGATTGCACTTTGCTATATAAAAGAGATGCATGAAACGAGCATTATCTTGTATAGTGGTTGCACAGTAACATTACCATTGCCCTTCACACCTAACCATAAGCCAGCGTGGCGAGTCCATCCATAGTTCCAGGTGCATAACTCTGAACATGCTTTGCCTCTATTCCAGTGCTCTGCTGGGGGGGAAAGACATTGCCATGCAGAAAGCCACTGGTACTGATATCTCCCCAAGCGTGGAGAGGGCTCAGGGACAGGCTGCCTGCACTGCAATGCCACCTATAACTGATAAATCCATGCAGATGTCTGCCAGGCAAATTATTTAGTGTATTTCCCATTGCTCGCAATCCTTTCTCTTTTGTAGAGAACCTGAAAAGGAGCACCACTATGGGTGAAGAGCCAGACCCTAGAGAGCCCAACACCTAGGACTTAACCAGCGAGCAAAACATATCTCACTGGTTGACACATCATTCAGGTGATTCTGAAAAGAAATGGCAAAAGAGATGGATAACACTTGGAAAAGGGAGAGTAAAGAGAGCCAAGAAGAGGCAAGAACCCCTCTGAGGCTCCTGCAAATTCACCACATTGCTTGCAAACAGCAGAGTGCTTTGTGTGAGGAAAAAACCCCAAATCCTGGAGGAGGAGGAAGAGGAAAGAGGAAAAGCCCCATGTACAGAAACAATGGTCCCAGTGCCTGCTGGCATCCCAGTGGGATGGGGGCCAGTGTGTCCACGGGGACACAGCAGAGGCTGCTCTACAAAGTGGTCTTTCCCAAAGGTCCAATTTGTTCATTAATTAGGAAAATTGATTAGAAACAGCTGATTAAAGGCGGGAAGGTGTCTTGGACAGATGCAACTCAACTCTGACAGCACCGGCCTGCCTGAGCCCTGGCTTTCGGCCACATGATGATGGGACTGACCCCTTTGGTAGCTGCCACTTTTTCTGCAGCTCCAACCCACCCCAAGCACCTCACAGCACTACTGACTGGCGCCTGCTCTCCTCTGCCATGGCCAAGGGCCCTCAAGACACCTCTCGTTTCAGAGACAGTTGCTTCATCCCGCAGCTTCACTTCTGTGCAAGACACCAACAGTTCGCCCACAGAAGCAACGCTACCTCCACCTTACTCTCCCTTTTGAGAAGAGAAGTTCACCAAGCAGCTGGACTCAAAGCTCTATTCCAGGACGGCTGCTCAGAAACAAATGACACACTCCTCCTGATGCTGGCAATGACTAAGATGCTAATTCAGCACGCTGCCCGAAATAGCCTGTGCCTCAGGCTTTGCTCCCCTCCTTAGTTTGTCCTTCTGCTGTTTGCTGTGGCTGGGGAGAAAGGAAATACCCTTTTAGGTATGGCGAGACCTTAGAGCAGCTTTTCAATCCCTAAAGGGGCTGATGAGAAACCTGGAGAGGAGCTTTTGGTAAGGACCTGTAGGGACAGGACAAGGCGGGGATGGCTTTAACCTGTCCAGAGAAGCTGTGGCTGCCCCAGCCCTGGCAGTGTTCAAGGCCAGGTTGGACACAGGGGCTTGGAGCAACCTGCTCTAGTGGGGGGTGTCCCTGCCCGTGGCAGGGGTTGGAGCTGGATGAGCTTTAAGGTCCCTTCATTCCAAACCAGTCTGGGGTTCTGTGATTTTTAACTGGACTAGAGATGCCAGAAAATGAAAATGAACACTTAAAGCCCCTATGAGAGCTCGGTCACAGCCTCTTGCTCAACAAGGCTTTACTTATTACAGTGGCAACTGCTGGCAAACACTGAATTTGGGTCTCATGAAGCAAACCCCAGCCTCAGTGCGCAAGTGCCTGGCAGAGCTAACACCCTGCTCTGCCCCTTTCATCCTCCAGCAGCTATCACAGGAGGCAAGAACATCTAACCTGCTTCTGCCAAGAGCTTTCAGTCCAGCTGCCGTGGCATGCAATGGATGGGATGACACCATGCAAGTGAGAAGGCAAGAAACCTGAGTGCACTAACGGGCAGCGGCTGGTGCTGCAGTAAAAGGCTGAGGTTGGCAGTGGAGGCTGCAAGCGGGTCGGCTCTTACCTGACCACCTGCAAAAATGACAGGGGTGGAGGCGGGCTTTGGGCGGTAGGGAATGGTGGCACCTTTTGGTGGGGACTAGGAAAAGGGACAAGGAGAGGGAGAGAGAACATTAGAACCAGCTTTCCTGAAACGGCGGCAAAAAGAGCGTTAGAAAGCACCTAAAGGAGCACGGCCCCCGGGGACCGCTGCCAGCAACACCCGCACCAGGCACACCGCGCTTCCGGACAGGAGGACACGAGGGAAAGCGAGTGTTTGATGGACAACAAGGACAATGTGGGCACCTCAGTGTCTTCCCAGCCCTCCGCTGCCTCCGTCACCTTCACTCTGCTTGCCACAAACCTCCTCGCCTGGTCGAGGATCCAGCCTGACACTGGAAGGCAGCACCTTCCTCCAAACACCCCAGGATGACCCTTCAAGTAGGCAGGTTGGACACAGGGGCTTGGAGCAACCTGCTCTAGTGGAAGATGTCCCTGCCCATGACAGGGTTTGGAAGTGGATGAGCTTTAAGGTCCCTTCAACCCAAACCATTCCATGATTCTATGAAGATGGGGAGCTACACCCATGGACCAGGCCTTTAATCAGTCCCATGCAGTGGGTTTCTTTGCAGCTCTTCCATGTCAACTGCTTGTCCTGGAGTCACACCAGCCCCACTGAGTACCAGGAGCTATGGGACAGCCTTGTGAGCATGGGCATCAGGAGTGAGCAGCCTCTCTGAGTGACCCAGCATGATGCTCAAATTCTTTGACCCCTCTCATCTTCCTCACAGGGTCACCTTCAGGACTTGGTTTGGTCTATCAGCATCCAAGCTGAGACAGGGATGGTCGTGCAGCAGATGCTGTAAGATGTAATCATTGTGGTCAAGACTTCCCAACACCCTAGTGGGACAACAGTGAGCACTTTGGCTAGGTTGCTGAGCCCTGAAGGAGCCAGAGGTTGGAAACCCCTCTCAGATGGCAATGAGAGTGTCCAGAGTTTTTATCCTAGAGCTGCATGGTGGTAGTGGTCCTTGTAAGCAGCCAGATACCAGCTGCACAGACACCAACCCATGTACACTCCCAGCCCTCTTCCTATGGCAGCATCACCTGGGGTTGCCCCTCTCTGTCTTGCTCCTCACTGCTGTGGCCTGAGCAGTGCTGGGTAGGATGGAGCAGAAGCTGTAGTGATGCACATCAGGCTGTAACGATGCATCCCGCTGTGCAGTGCACAGGATCTTCTCACCCAAATCATCTCTGTTGGTTTCCTCTTGAGGCCACAGGAGATATTATGGAGGTTTCCAGGGATCAGGAGAGATTCCAGATAAAACCCTCCTTGTTCTACCCGAAGTGAAATGACTCAGTCACTGCTATGGAAGGACAGGCAATAGAAATCACTCTTTCTCATGGAAAATTCTTCTTTTTGGGATCTTCCTGTACATTCTTCTAGATGTCTACTTGTAGCTAAGTGGCACATCCAAATCTTTCTGCCAAGCACAGGTCTGCAGTAAAGCTCCATGACCAAAGCACAGCCTCCATAGCCACAAACCTGCTTGTTCTGTTATCGCATGACAAATCTTGGTGGGGATGAGTGAGGATTTAAGCCTGAAAGGTTACAAGGAGCATCTCTGTGAGCTGATCAACTCAGGGCACTTCAGACTGCAAGAAAACTCCAAGGTTTGCTTCTTTCCCATTGTGAGCCATAGAGAACAGCAGTGCCTCTTGCCTTTGCCAGGGAGAACAGCAGCACAACCTGAAAGTCACTGTGCAGCTACAAGTGCACCCCCCGGCAGCAGTTTACCTGCCTGAGCATCACTACCAGCAATGGTGGGTGGCTTGTGGCAACTCCTTCTTAGCTGTGCTGCTGCCAAAATGAAGCTGCTCACATCTGGGTTTGCTTCACCTCCACCAAGCCTTGCCATCCTCATCCAAACATTCTGCAGTGGCAGATGCGCTCCTCCCTGCCAAAGGAGGCAGCAAGGGAGAGGGGTCTATGTCTGAGAGGCAACAGGAGTGGAGGGTGCCACCGTCCTGTGTCCCAAAGCGTTTCCTCATGGAGCTTCTCCCATCTTGAGGTGTTCACAGGGCATACGGCTGCAGTCATCCTTGACAATAAGCATCTATCCATGGCAGAGATCTCCAAGGTCTGCTCGTCACAAAAGGCACCCTGGACACACATCCATGCACCCTACAGACCCTGCTCTCCACCAGCCTTCCTCACTACTTCTCCTGCTGTGCCTTACTCAGTCCAGCTTTATGCTTCCAGTTCCAGCTCCCCCAGTGCTGAGGATGCACCGGCCTCCTCCTCCTCTTCCTCCTCCCAGCCATGGGGCACTGTGAGCCCTACATAGAGGAGGCCGGGTGCTTGGTGGACCGATTGCAGCCCCCATCCCCTTCCCACCGCCTGGCCTCCTCTGGCACCCATCCGTGCTGCACTACGACACAAACCATCTCCTTTGGGCCATCCAACCGAGCAGGTTTCCAGTGTGGGCCTCTAGAAACAATAGACAATGGTGGGGGAAAACACACTGGGTGGGTTTCAAACGGAGGTACCAGGCAATGAGAGTGGTCTGACAATGCGTGGTGAAGGGAAGGACACACGCTCCACAGCTCCCAGCGCTGCTGGTGGTGCTGGCTGGGATGGTTTTTGTGTTCCTAGGTACTTTACCCCCTTGGTTACAGACTGTACCTCCAGCATCACCACACAGATCTGTTTGACACACTGGATAATTGCGTCGGGTGTCCCCGAGATTGTCACCGCCCGCTCCGTGGAGTTGGGCAGCATGTCCCCCGCCACTTGAACCTGAGCACCTGTGGACTGGAGACAGAAAGAAACAGGAGGAGAAATCCCACAGCTGAATGCTTTTCCCTTGCAAGCCAGCTCTGGTGCCACGTGAACTCCTGCATCAGCAGGAGCACAGCGGCGAGGTCCCACGGGATGCTGCTCCTGCATCACCAAGGAGCATCCTGGGAAGCGATGTGTGATGCTAGCAGAATAAGGATCCTGTTTCCCCAAGGCAGATCCCCCTTGGTCATGGATCGGCTCTGAGGAGCTGTGATTACATGCAATGAGATCCAGTCTGACTTACCTCCCTGATCTCCTTGATCTTGGAGCCTCCTTTGCCAATCAGTGAGCCGCACTGACTAGCTGGCACGACCAGTCTCAGCGTCACTGGGGGTTTGCTGGTAGCAGTGCTGTTGCTCATCGAGTTGGTGATGTCCTTGAGAAGGAAGAGGACAACACATCAGCCTTTGGTACCTGACCATCAAGGCCAACCCGAATGCCCTCAGCCAGAGAAGAGGGGTCATGTCCCTCAGCCTGTGGCTGGTCTCTGTCTGCAGCCGCATCACTGAGCATCCCTGCAGTTAATGCACTGTGAGACCTCTGGGACAGTTCACTGAAGCTCAGTTCTTGCCTTGTTAGAGATGTCTGGAAGGTTTTGTGCTGAGGCCGTGTACCAGTTCAGCAAGTCCAGACAGACATGCATGGGTTGGAGGTACCCAAACCTATCTGCACTGCTGGCCCCAGCAGTGGGCATGCCAGAGCTACCCAAGGGTCTGGATACAGACCCTTTTACTCTGCCCTTCTGGGGAAAATGGCTGGTGTTTCTCACCTCCTCAAATTTGTAGGCAATCATGGCAAAAGCCTTGAAGATGGCATCAGTGGGGCCAGTGATAGTCACAATTCGCTCAGGGCAGTTCCCCTCCGAGATGTTGATCCTTGCCCCGCTCTGGAAAGAGACGAGAAGCCCTTGGCACAACCACAGACTAGTCCCTGGTCACCAACCCTGCCCCTTGTGATGCTCCTACCCTCACAAAGGGCTTCCGAGTATCTGCTTTAGGTCTTTTGCTACAATGCAAACACATATGATCAAGACAAGACCAGCTTGTGGGGTCATTGCTTGTGATCTGATGTTAACTCCTTGGTAGCTGCAGGCATAAAGACCTTGGACAAACTCAAGCATCTGAGAAGTGGCTTAATTTCTATGTTTGATTAAGAGTAAATTTGTGACTCTAGAGAATTCCCATTAAATGCAATAGGGATTTGAGTCCAGAGTGAGAAAATTGGATCTGTCTGACCCTGGGAGTTACTGCAACGTGCAGCTCTGGCCAGGAGACCCCAGTGGTCTCCTTCTCCTCCAAATCATAGTACAGAGAAGATGCTCACCTCCTCGCGCATCTTCTTCACAGTCTCTCCTTTCTGAAACAAGAAGCAGAAGCACAGGCTATTACTATTAAGACTTCCACCTTCAAACACAACCCTTCCAAACACACATCTCTCTAATAGGTGACAATGCACAGCCAAGCATTTGGGCAGCTCTGTGGTGCCTGACCCTCCATTCCCAAGTGATGGTCAACTCAAGCCATTGTAGCCCTGATCCCTGTGCCTTCAGAGGCCAGTTTCTGACCTAGTAGTTAAGGAGAGATCTAATATCTTTATACCCAGATATAAAGCAGGTAAATCCATGAATCCTTCAAGGGCTGGTCAGGCTGATGGAAAAATAAGGCACAAGTATATAGGGGAAAGGTGCTCACGCTGCAAGCTTTTGCCACTATCAACCTGCCCTTTCAAACCACTAAACCCCTCAATCTTGGATAGCCAGGACTTTCCACACTACTGTGGAAAGCACCATGTGAAGCTTCTCTGCCCAACTAAATGGTGTCCTGAGGTCTTGGAGAGACAAATGCTGCAGAGCTTCAATGGGCCTGCATGGCATTTTTACCTTAATGAAGCTATTTAAGTAAAATTCCAGGGCAAAATGATCATAAACACCTATGTACGACCCCAGGGAAGCATCTGGGAATGGTGTTAGGTTAGTTTTGGGTTGGGTTATTTTAGAAGAATAGTCTTTGATTCCTCTGTGGGTTTCTCATCATTTCTCTCATAGCAACAAGCTCATGCACACAAAACACTTAAGGGCATCACAGGGAAAAGGTGACCAGCATCTACAACACCACAGGTAGCAAATGGTGCAGGTGATAGAATGAAATCCACATTCAAAAGCCATCCTTACCTTTCCAATGATGCTGCCAACTTCCTAAAGAAAGGAAAAACCAAACACAAAGGCATGAACATTATAAAACACAAAGACAATCCAGCCCAACCCCATCATGAAGCAAAGACCTGGGGCACCCTGTGTCCAGCAGGACAGGGCAAGGGGGCAGGGATGCCCCATCCCTGGCAGTGTTCAAGGCCAGGTTGGACACAGGGGCTTGGAGCAACCTGCTCTAGTGGAAGGTGTCCCTGCTCATGGCAGTGGGTTGGGACTGGAGAAGCTCTAAGCTCCCTTCAACCCAAACCAGGCTGGGATTCTATGATTAGGAGCCATGAGCACCATGTGGGAGAGGGAGCTGTGAGGAAACCCCCTTTACCTTGCCATGCATCAGCAGCCGGATGGTGAGGGTGACATTCAGGCCGCCTTCGGAGACCTTGGACTCCATTTCCTATGGGAACGGGAGTTGTGCAGTAGCTGGGAGGGCAGCCCTGACGCAGGAGGAGGCAGCACCACGGCTCTATCACCTGGGGATAGGAAAGGGAGAGGTTTCCTCTCAACACAGGATGGATGTGGGATGGACCTTGCAGAAGAGCAGGGCATGGAAACACCACCGCTGGAGGAGCCGCAGGGAGATGTCATGGGCTGAGCAGCTTACTGGGTGCAGAACATGGGCTTTAAGGGACCCAGAGCACCTATCACACCATTTCAAGTGTGAATAGGCTCTCAGAAGACCAAAAGCCACTTGGAAATATCTATCTGACCTCAGGAGCACAGAGCAGGAAGAACAGATAGTGACACACATGCTGAGCACCCTAGTTGAGTGCTGAATCTGAGGACCACACCATTTCCAGCCATTACTGCTCTGCATGTACCTAACAAAACCTCTGCCCATGTCCCTTTCCCTTTCTTTCTCTTTCCTTCTCTGCCCTCTAGAGGTTAAAACGCCACTGATGGTTCGAAAGCAGGGTTGGGAAATCACAGAACAGCAACAAATCCTTCCTTTTCCTTCCCTGGCACCTCCTTAGTAGCATCTCTGCACAAGGAGCCAGCACATAGTATGCCTCTGCACCATGCAGAGGCTGATCCTGTCCCAGAGGAAGGTGCCAGCATCCTTCTACATGCAATGCCAAGAGGTATGTAGCAATGTTACTTAATCCCCCATGTTATTTAATACCTCAGTATATATCAGATTGGAGATTTTTGAACCTGGGCACAATCATCTGGCCTTTTCCTCTCCTCAGATGGGAAGTGTTCCTAGTTCTCAAGCACTACCTTAATGCAGTGAGGCAGCTGAGATGAGTAAACATGCAGCAGTCATGGCTGGGAGATGGCTTTGATGCAAGAAGTCTTGCAAGAGGTTATTATGAGACCCAAAATGGATCAAGCCTGCACGGTTAGCAGGGTTAGGTCTAAGATTCACCATTCACTGTACTTGTAATACAAGATTGGCTTGTAATACAATAGAATTATTGATGATTAAACTGGTCTGGTATGTGTCTCAGCATGGCCATCACTTCTATCCTTTGGGAGGCATGGAATGGGAATCGTTAACAATTACATCTCTTTGTAACACTGAGCCAACAGAAGCCCAGCTCGCTTGTCCTTGCAAACACCCATCTTGAGGCCCCTGGATGTTACAAATGGAACAAAGCAAAATTCTCCCAAGAAAGGTGAGAAATGAAACGTGTTGAAGACGTCAAGCCAAAAGGCGCTGTTAAGAGTAGGGAAAAGGAGGAGGAAAGTGACAACACTGGGGATCGGAGGAACAGGAATGGGCTGAGAAAGGATGGGACAACGTGTGAGATCAGGAAGATCCTCTTTCAAGCCAGCCTAATGCAGGTGAACAATAAAGGCAAAGGAGTAACTGACTGTGTTGGGCAACGCCGATTCCTGTGCACGGGAAGCAACACAGAGCAGGTTGAACAAGCTGATGTATGGAGGACATCAGCATGACCAGCGCTCCTGGTGTGCCAGGAGACAAAGTGCCTGCCCCAAAGGGGTGTCCCTATCGCACAGGGACAACAACCATCCCCAGGGATCACTGTGCCCCAGGAACAACGTGACCCTGC
>NW_009941651.1:23192-24299 GCF_000696875.1 Nestor notabilis | reverse complement strand
GGTGCACCCCAACACAGAGCACAGCTCCCGTCCCTGGCCGATGAGCACCCTCTGACAGCGCGGCCAGAGGAAGGCAAGAGCCTGTTCACAGCTGATGCAGCATTCACAAAGTCATCCTGCCCCACACACGTTTTTGCAAGCCCAGGGTGCCAGCCCCATTGCTGGGACACCCTGGAGCTATGTGGGCTCTGCCACTGGGGTGATGGACCCCAAAGCCCAGTGGGGTGCTCTAAACCCAGGCACATCACTGGCAGTCCCAATGAGGTGGGTCATGACTTGCTCGCAGAGGACCAAACATCCTTGTGGTGGCAGCGCTTAGGGAGGGGGTGTCCTGCCATCCCTCTTGCCACCCCTTTGCTCCACATCCCTTCACAGGAGGGACCCTGCATCAGGCCGTTATGTAAATGTTTCCGATTGATTGGAAAAATGGGTCATGTGTTAGCTCCAAATGCTCCTGGCTCCGAGATTTATCAGCATTATTAAATTAAGCACGCTTCATGCTCCGCTGAGCCGCAAAGCGACATTGGCCTTTTCTTACTCGTACTAGCAAAAGGTAAGTCTCTTATAGGGGGGCTCCTAAGCTCAATGGAAAGGATGGGAACAATAGAGCCATTTACCCGGGGTGCAAGCTCCCACCACGCCCCCCCCCAGCCTTTATTCTTCACAGACAAAGGGCTGGGAAAAAACGATCCCTCAAACAGCATTTTGAGCACTTTAGAGCACTTGCTGCCTGCAGAGAGACCCATCTCGGACCCTTCCTCTTCACTGTTGTGCTCTCCCTAGCTCGCAGCAGCTTTGAAATGGCTTATTTGTCCATCTACTTGAGAGCCCCGAGGACACCATTACATCCAGTCTGGTGGGTAGAGTAGATCCAGAGCCCAACTCCAACCCACTGCAAAGCAGGTGCAGTCCCGCAGAGAGCAAAGAGGCAGCATTAGGAGGCAGAAGTGTTAAGCTGGGCCTCAAAATCATATAGTCCCAGGGTGGTTTGTGTTGGAAGAGACCTTAAAGCCCATCCAGTTCCAACCCCTGCCACGGGCAGGGACACCTTCCACTAGAGCACGTTGCTCCAAGCCCCTGTGTCCAACCTGGCCTTGAACACTGCCA
>NW_009941651.1:22414-23178 GCF_000696875.1 Nestor notabilis | reverse complement strand
TGGGCACCCTGTGCCAGCGCCTCAGCACCCTCACAGGGAAGAGCTTCTGCCTCAGAGCTCATCTCAATCTCCCCTCTGGCAGGTTTAAGCCATTCCCCTTGTCCTGTCCCTACAGGCCCTGATGAAGGTCCCTCTCTGCATCCTTGTAGCCCCCTTCAGACACTGGAAGCTGCTCTGAGCTCTCTACACAGCTTCTCTTCTCCAGGCTGAACAGACCCAATGTTCTCAGCCTGTCTCCATACAGGAGCTGCTCCAGGCCCTGGTCATCCTTGTGGCCTCCTCTGGACTTGCTCCAGCATCTCCATGTCCTTCTTACACTGAGGACAGTTGCACAGCAAGCCAAGCCAAGCTCTGCGAAGCATCATGCCTGGGCAACCACAAGTGGATACCTGAGGCAGCATCTTCCCATCATGGGGAGCAGCCAAATGCCTTTACACCATTGCAAGGGCAGCTCTACCCCAAAAAAGCCAGACAATGACTAACCAAACCATGACCCTGTGGCAGAATAAACAGGCCTTTTATATGCAGCTGCCTTTTTGGGAGAGTGCTCGGAGGAGGCACCATCAGTACCCAGAGCAATCCATTTCTGCCTTCTCCCTTGGTTCTGAAATGAAATATATGGAATTCTTGGAAATTCTGGACTCTTCATCAGGGACTGTAGTGATAGGACAAGGGGTGATGGGTTCAAACTGAAACAGGGGAAGTTCAGGTCGGATACAAGGCAGAAGCTCTTCCCTGTGAGGGTGCTGAGGCACTGGCACAGG
>NW_009941651.1:16025-22366 GCF_000696875.1 Nestor notabilis | reverse complement strand
GGGGGCTTGGAGCACCCTGCTCTAGTGGAAGGTGTCCCTGCCCGTGGCAGGGGTTGGAGCTGGAGGAGCTTTAAGGTCCGTTCCAACACAAACCAGGCTGGGATTCTATGCATTTCCTTAATGTATCAGAAATCCCTATGTCTGAAAAAGCAGCTCAGGCACAGGCGACCAAGGAGTAGGAGAAGATGAAGGAAAACTCAAACCTCAGAAGAGCAGAAAGACTCCTCAACCCCCCGCATAAACACACATACTCTGATTTTTCTCCTATCCAGACTCTTGGGGGCTGGAGCCATTGTTCTCCAACCTGGTTTAGAATGGGAGCTGGAAAAGCCGATGCTGGGATCCCCGTCTGTATGGGTTGGTGTCCCTGCAGGAGCTTGCTGAAGCTAAGCCCTCCTCCTCTTCCTCCTCCTGTGCATCCATGTGAGCTCCACAGGCACATTAGCCACGCATGAGCAAGTCCTGCAGTGCAGCTCCATTAAATGCTGTCTGCACCTCCTCTGCAGATGCCCAGTGCCCCTGGGACAGATGGACACAGCATCATCAAATGGTTTGGGTTGGAAAGGACCTTAAAGCCCATCCAGTCCCCATGGGCAGGGACACCTTCCACTAGAGCAGGTTGCTCCAAGCCCCTGTGTCCAACCTGGCCTTGAAGGTGCTGCTAGAAGACAGACACACAAGGTAGAGCTTATATGGTGCAGGCTGATAAACCCCAACACCTCCGAGCCTGTTGAACAACAGCCCTTGCCAACCTGTGCTGGTGAACAAGGTCTGTATGGGGATGCTGTGCCCAGGGAACCAACCCTAAGACCCTACCCTGGAGCATCTTGTGGTTGCTCATTGACAATGCCACCCTGAGACACAACCAGCATGCTTGTCAGGCTCTCTGGTGTTTCAGAAGCCCCACCAGCAGAAAGATGACCACAAAACATCAGTGTCCTTCACCATACCACAACATGCTACAGCACGGCCCAGACTCCTCATGTGGTTGGCAATCTTCCACATTGGGGATTAACATTTTGGCCAGCAGGTCCACCTCTCAAGACAATTTCCCCCGCAAGGAGATTTAAACACCTCTTGACTCCTCAACATCACCTTCACAAACCACAGACCAGCATTTTGTGACCCTTGGGAAACAAAAGATGTGCTAAATGCAGAGAAAAGCCTGGAAAGAAGCTGCTTTTCTGCCATTCCTAGCGTGCTTTAACGGGGAGCACTGCCCGGCCACCTGCGTGAGCAGGAGCTTTCTCCCCACTCATCTCCCAGTGGCTTGATCCTGCCATTAAGACCTAATCCGGTGATTTCCAGCGTCACATTGAGCGGCTGGGAAGCGCTGTGCTGCAGCCAGCTTGGGATTATGATGACAAAGCAGCCTGGCCAGGCCAGGATGGGGGTGGAAGGAGCAAAACCGCTATGGCAGAACACCAGGGTCAGGCATTCCCTTCCAAACCCAGGCTCCAAATGGCAACACACCAGAAGATGAAGCGGTGAGAGGACAGTAGCACCATCTACATGAGTGACACCAAGTGCCACCTTGCAATGAAGCTGCGTTTCCAGCTGCTACCATTGGCCATAGGCATTTGGGTTGACCTCTCCTCCTCTTACTCTCCAGCTTCATGTGGCCATGTTTAAGAGAACTCTAACCAAAATAAGCCACCCCATGCTACCCTCCTTCCCTGGCTCCTCACCTGCCCTTGTCACAGGAGACAAATGCTCTTGCTGCAGCCCTGGATACTTCATCCTTGGTCATCTGCTCCCTCTCTGGGTGAGATGTCTCCACTTATAACCCAGGTTGTCCCTCATTGGCTGCTGCTGACGATGAGCAATTAGAACCTGCCTTCCCCTCCTTGCTTTTGGGCACCTCCAGTCTCCTTCATTTCTATGCCAATTACTGCTGTGGGGATACAAATGTGCCTTCCTCTGGCTCCTCTGCTCCCTCCCTTCCCTTCAGTGCTAGGCCCATCACAGTACCTATCCTGCTGCCTCGTTTGCTACCTCCATGCCTCAGGTGGGCTTCTCCCACCCTTCCCATCAGCATGGATTTCATCCCAGACCCTTTGCCCTCAAGATTTTCCAGGGAGAAATATTGGCTCTACATGCAGCCAAACATCCCAACCTTCCATCCGTAGTTTTCCAGTGAGGTTTCATGCATTGCAGAGGGATTTCTGGACTGATGGATAAACCAAGAGGAATGGAAACCACCAGCACAGGCTAGGAAAGTCTCTACAACAGAGTTAGCGCAAACCCCTGGCTCCAGCCTGTGGACACTGGGAATGCAGAGAGGGATGTCCAGTGAGAGTCCCTGCTCAGAACAAGGAGAACAACTGGGTTTGTGACAGTGGTGCTGCCATTACCATGATCTTCTGTGTGAAGGCCCATGAACAAAGCAACAGCTTTTCCCTACCAATCTCCTCAGGATGAAGGTCTGGACCATCGCTTCATTGTACACAACAGGACAGTAGGATGATAGCACCTACCTCTTGCCCTGATGCATCTGTAGGAGGTAAAACTTGGAGACTTACATTGATTACCAGGTTTAGAGGAAATTTAGGTAGCCAGACCCGAGATACGTATCCTCAGAGATCTATAGGATGAAGAATTCCCATTCATTCACATGAACCACTGCTGTGTTGCAAGCAGAGATTGGACACACAACAGGGAGGGAAATGGGATGGAGTAGGAGCAGGCTGGTAGATGCCCTGGTGCAAGCCAGAAAACCCTGTCTGGGCTGGTTTCAAGGCTCTCTGATTGTAGGATCCTGAGCAAAATCAGCCACTGAACCTGTGTAAACCACCACCATGACAAGCTGAGATCACCCTGCTTAGAATCACATTCAATTGGTTTGATTTTGTAGTGAATTCAAGCTGCTTTTGGAAGGCTGAGGTGAGCTGGTGAGTGGGAACACCACACTTGAATTCAGCCGCTTCCAATTCACCCTGTTGGTGACTTTTACAACAGTTTCCCAATAAACATGACAGTGAACGTCAAAATGCTTGAGCACCTCAGAAATGTCACCCCATGAGGTGATGAGGACCAACGCTCTTCGCACTACGCAGTTGGAACTGTCATGACTCTGTGACCAAGAGCATCCTCAGGTGTCTGTAAGCCCGGATGGACTCAAGACCCTGTGTGCTGAGAAAACAGCATTTCCTGCAGTAAGGAAGGCCACTCTGATCTCCTTTGGTCTGCCAGCAGATTAAAGAACAGATTAAAACCCATCTATCACAAGTCTTATATGAAATGCTGGCTGTCCTTCCATGCCCAAGCCAATGTTCTGGAAAGGCTGGGACCCGCAAGGACCAAGCATTGGCTGGGTCTCTGCTCAGTCTAGATGTGCCCTGGCCATCTGAGGAAGGCAGAGCCAGCAGTTCTGCATCGCACAGCCAGCCTGGACCCTGCCGCAGGGCTCAGCACTGCAGAGTGGGGTGGATTCTGCCGCAGCATCCAAGCGACTGGGAAGACAATCCCAAAGCTCCCATTAATTAGCTGCACTGGCCCCGCCTTGCACCACGGAGACCTGGAATGTGACTACTGGAGTGCCACGCTCCATGTCTGCACCCATGGGCGTGCAGGGGGACATAGGAAACACACCAGCAGTGCCGCAAAGGGTGGCTGGACCAAGCCGCTGGAGGATGGAGGCACTTGTGTGATGGGAAGGGTGCTGGGATAACTCATCCAGCATTTCCATCAGCACCAACAATAAAGACCCCCTGGGATAAGCCTTTGCAGAGGAGGGAAATGTCCTAACTGGTAGTAGAGGGGTGGCAGTAACAAGGGTGTTAATACTGTCCAATGTGGCATTGTCCTGAAAGAGCCAAGGAAGCCTGGGGCAGATGAAACCATCTGAAGATGCTCTAACTCCCCCCCTCTCCCTGACATTTCTCAGTAGCATTCCTGTTAAACTGCCAGGTGACAACCCAGGGAGGGGAAGCTTTTTGGAGAGCAGAGCAAGAAGCTGAAGCGAGCTTGGCAAAGGGGAGGAAATAAGATGCAGTTCAGCAAGGCAAAGCACCGAGCTTGGCTGTGTGCAATGAAGTGCACAGAGAAAAAGCTCTTGAGTAAACTGCAGGGAAGAAGATCCAGGTCAGGCACTGGAAAAGAGCTTCCCCACAGCCATGTGCTGTTGGTGACGGTGTCATTGTGCCAGTTATGGTTGTTTAAACCTTACAGACATTTGTGTATTTCCATGTAAAGCTCATCCCTGTTGGACAACTGCACTCGAGACTGAGCGATGCCCAGGGTCAGTCATGCTTTAGGATGCATTCGATTTAGCCTTTCTCCCTCCAGCCAGAGGCTAAGGAACAGGAGTCAGGGGATGACACTTTGCACAGGAGATGCTTTCACAGATGCCCCAAGGGATGCTCTGCCATCAACTCCAAAGGACCCCTGTCTTGCCCAAAGGATGGCAGCACAGCCAAACGGGAAACACATCCCTCTGGAAAGCAAGGGGTGAGACTATCAGGTAGAAATCCCTGATGTACCACATTTTACATGCCATTTTTCAGGGTAAGGCCAAAAGATACCCAAAATAATGATGCTCGTGGCCATAGGTCCTTGCTGGCTGCTCATAAAGGAGAATAGACCCCGGGGAGCTGTGTGGACCTCAGAGGACAAGCGGGTTGTCCTCCAGCAGCCTTGAAATGAGAGGGCTCCAGGCACACTCGTGACATCCTCTGAACTGGGGGGCACCCTGGAGAACTGGGACCAGGGATGCTCCCACTGCATCCCCCAAAACAGATGAGGAGCCGACCAGGAGCATGTCCCTGCAGCTCCCAGCAGTGGGCACCCTGCAGCCCCCCCATCATTCCCCTCCTCCAGAGCTTGCCCTGGTTTTAATCCCGCAGGCAGCAGCATCCCAATAATTTCTCTCCTTTTTCAATCTACTGATCTGGGGACATTCCACAAATCCCTTCATCCTGAGAGCGAAGCAACCTACTGCCTCATCTCATCCCTTCTCCATTCCTTTCTCTTTAATCCCTGGAAACAGGGACGAGGTTCGCAATGCAGGGGCTGCCCTAGAGGGGTCTGTCCAGGCACTGGTGGACCCACCCGGAGCACATGGGGGAAAACAGGAGGTGCCAGGTTAAGACAGGAAAGGAGCCTGTTATTTTGACCATGCTCAGTCTCTACTGATTTAGTTGATGATTTGATTTGATTCTTAATTAAATGCCAGCCTAATGTCGTGCTGGGCGAGATGAAAGATGTAGGGCTGAGGCTGCTCTCATGAATGCCACCGTATCTCAAAGCATCAGGGGCAGGTCCTAACCCTTCCTGATGCAGGGATGGGGGAATTCATGCCATTCCATCACCCTCAGCACACTGGGGACATAAGGCACAGCATCACTCTGTTGGTCCCCTCCACAGAAGCGAGGCTGATAGGGAGCCAGGAACAGCCTGGTCCTCCAGTCCCAGCTCCTTCACGCTCAGGATTGCATCCATTTCTCTGCCTGTGCTGTTTCTCCACAAGCCTAAACCAGTCACTTTCACCCTGATGCTCTTTGGGAATGGGAGATTGATGGGAGACATGGGAAAGGAGACCCTTGGGGTCTCTCCTGCCCTTGGAGAAGCAAGCTGGCATCACCCGGTCAGGACAGACCGCATCAGTCGGGATGTGGCACTAAACCCCATCCTTCCTTTTCCAAGCACCCATTTGCATGAAGGACTGGAGAAGGTGGGGGGTAAATCCATATGGAAAGTGGCCACCACAAGGCCTGACACTGCGCCCAGCCACAAGGACTGTCCAGTGGCCATGCCAGAGGTGCAGGGTCCCCATCCTGTGCCCGGAGGTGGTGGCTCTCCCTGGGTTTGGCCAGTGAGGAGGAGGAGGAGGATGGATGGGGGCCTTTGGCGGCTGGATCGCCAGCACGCCGCGCTCAGACCCTGACAGCAGGCTCCAAAACTGTCACTGCCGATCTGTTTTCACTTCAGCTAAACCTCAACCCCGATTAGAATCAAGGAGAGCCTCCTTCTCCTCTCTCCCTTCTCCCGGTGGTAGGTCCTCCGTAACCTTGGGTCTAAACACTGAGCAAAACACACCGGCTGAGGGTGAATCTGCTCCACTGGGGCTGCTGAGGAAGGGGACAACATCACTCCTGTCCCCAAACCTCATCCTGGCAGCCCCACAGGGCCTCTACCAACATCAAGGGTAGGATGTGCCACCAAACCCGTCCTGCCTCTGGTACCCTGGCAGCTCCATTGGATGGGTTATCTGTGGGGCCTGGTGTGAGCAGAGTGCCCTGCACTGGTACCCACCACACGCTACCAGCTCCTTTAGCAAAGTCCAAATAGAATAAAGAACTTAAACCAGGTATGTTTTACATCCACAACCAGAAGCTGTGGCT
>NW_009941651.1:8318-15987 GCF_000696875.1 Nestor notabilis | reverse complement strand
TGCTCTGGTGGAAGTGGTCCCTGCCCGTGGCAGGGGGTTGGGACTGGATGAGCTTTAAGGTCTCTTCCAGCCCAAACCAGTCTGAGCTCCTATGTGTCTGTGTGCGCAATCACTGCAAGAGGATGGATGTGTTCAGCATGAATCTTGGTGAGCTGTGAAAAGCTCACAGCCCTCACCCATCAGGGACACGTTTAAATTCACCTTCTATTCCAGCTAGCCAAAAAGCAGCTGCAGAAGCCTGGCAAACTCAAACCACACAGGCTGCCACCCACCCTTGCACTGCAGGAATATGAGGCTGGGTGGCAGAGTCTCCATCCTGTGCATGGGGTTCCTTTTTGGGGAAAGCATCCTCGGCTGCTCCCAAAGCAGACACTGGGCTACAAATGGGAGCCGGGGCTGCAAGCGCTCTGCCCCACTGGGGTTGGGTTTGTCCCTGTGCTCCAGGCATGAGCCCCCCCTGACATAGGGAGCCAAGCTGGCCAGCTTGGTGCCTGCTTCACAACAAACACCCATTTCCCAACTTGGAAGAAAATATAATAAATAATAATTAAAATAATGGAATAAATAACCATCACCTGAGAAATATCACTCTTGGGACCACAAAACCAGGGAGGGTAAAAGCATCTCTGGTAGCTACCCACAAGAGCTGCACAGTGGTGAGCATCTCACCGTGCAGGCACCCACGTCCCCTCTTCTCCCACCTCAAACGGGTGCTGGCCACCACAGACATGGTTTACTCCATCCACTCTGCACAACCCATCCTGACCGCATCCCTGTTTCTGATCCTATGCACTAAAACCCCACAGCTTCTCCAACGTTTTGGAGACATTAAAATCATGTCAAAAACACCTAAAGAGTTGTTTTGGGGTGTTGGGGTTTTTTTCCCTTGATCCATAGCCTTTTTTTCCCACCCTGAAATGATGGGTTTAATTCCTAAAGAAATGCCATCTCCATTCAACCAGCTTAAAAGAACAGTTATTTCTCAGGAAGATAGAATTTCTTCTGTATCTGAGAAGACTAAAAGTGTTTATAGGAATTAATCCATAAAAGAGGGGAGGAAAGCTGAGATTCAAAGCATCAGGAATATGACAGAATTGGTTTGGATTCTGTATTAAAAGCCAAACCTCAGATATTAGGGAAAACCGAGGGTTGGGTTTCTGTAGCAAAATGCAGGCATCTGTCTTTGCATCTGTCAAAGCAAAGGTCAATCATTTTATGGCAACTTAAACACAATGCCCTCAATCCACCGTTTCTGCTTTATTTTGGTGACTTCTGACTCATAAACCGAGATTTTCTAATCTGGTTCACATTAAAAGGACATTATCCCAGAAAATTCCCGCTCCAAGAAAAATCCATCTGAGAACGTTTTCCCTCTTTAAGAAGAGGATGATATTTGGGGATTGAGTTTAACAGCATTTAAGTCCTTTATAACTTTTGCAACTCAGATTTCACTTTTCTACCTAGCAAACAATGGGGTAATCAAAGGAAATGAAATGGGAACGTGACGGTGTCGGAGGGAATTTTGCCACCCTGAGTAAAATGGGTATGTGAAGGCAAACTGAAAACAAAGCCTCAGAATCAAAGGGATTCCTCTTTCCCAATCTAATTTCCCCAGCACAAGGAAACGAAAAATCATGGAAATAGGACCAAAAAGGTACAAATGAAATCAAAGGGGATGTGATGAACATCTATGGTGTTTTAGTATCAACTGCTTTAAGGCAATTCCCACCCAAATGACACTGTCCAAAGCCCGCTCTGTAAATCACACGCATTAGGAATGGCTGAAGGTTCTGGTTAACGCAGAGCCGGACGCTTCCCAATCCAGGGATACAACCTTTGGCATTAAATAGGTAAAATCCAATTGGATCAAAATAAAGCAAAAGCCAAAACAGTGCACAACGTTGCCAAGATACTCTGCAAATATCTCCTAGGAGAGCCTTGAGGAGCAGCCATTGACTCGCTCGCGCACCTCCTTCTCCTCTAATTCCACCTCCTTCAACACAGATTCCCTCTATGAGAGGTTCACTTAAGACAGCTCTTAAGCATCCCAAGCTCTTCTAACCCACAGTGGAGCCCCAGACCTGACTTAGTCGATGATTCTTCCCCGATTCCCATCGCTAGAAGTTGCCCACGGTAGGTGGTCACCCACCAACACGATCATTGCCATCTTCTTACCTGTCTCCAAAGAGCTGCTTTATGCTGATGGGGGGTCCGCACAGATGGCCGGTCTTTCCACGTTTGGAAAGGATGAGAAATGCAACGGGGGCGAGGGGGGGGGGAGGAAGGAAGAAAGAATCCCAGTGATTTGTTTTTGTTCTTTCCGCAGAGGGCTCCGAACCTCATTGGCCCTGGGAGATCCACCACGTGGCATGGGATGAAGGGCACGTGACCTATTTTCTCCCAAATCCCTTGGTTTGCTGGCAAAGGGAGACGCGCCCCCACTGCTCATGTCCTTGTCATTCCAGTGGGCTTGGGTTTC
Organism: Nestor notabilis; assembly: GCF_000696875.1. NCBI lineage: Eukaryota > Metazoa > Chordata > Aves > Psittaciformes > Psittacidae > Nestor > Nestor notabilis. The sequence continues at coordinate 13,508 of NW_009941651.1, read as the reverse complement.
TTTTGGGTTTGTTTTTAAAGGCCACTGAGCAAATCAGGTTGCCCCGAGGCAATGAGGGCGAACCAGCCAACGCTTTTCCAAGGGAAGGAGAAAGGAGCTGGGATCTGAGAAGAGCCCATATGCAGGAGGCAGATGTAGGGATGCTGACAGAGTGGCGGTGCCTGCACACCCGCTCCAGGGATGGAGCATCCGGGAGGGAGAGGAGGGCAACAGCAATGCACATTTGGCTGCTGGGCTTAAATCCTTCATCTCGGAGACAGCAGCAGCAAGGACCAGGCTGAAGCCCTGACTGCAGCCCCCAGGGCTCAGTGGGCTTCCTGAACCTTGGAGGAAACGGGATGTGTTACAACTGCTCCATCACTGCAAAAAGAGGTTATCTTGTGCCCCCGTGGTGCTCCTGATCCCATCCTCTCCTGCCCTCTCAGTTAATGCACAGTGGTTGCATTAACCAGCTGCTCCGAGCGTCCTGCTTTGGAGGCTGCAACAACTTTCTAGGAAGAAGGACCAAGTGCATGGCTATGCAAGGCTCAAAGGGCACTTCAAAGTGTTATTCCCCCATGAAACCTAAGCCACAGCACAATTCTGGGGATGTTCTGCCCTAGCAGGGACCCTGAGGCCCTGTGGAGCAAGGCGAGATAAGCCACAGCTCCCAGTGTCTGACTTGACTGGTGATGAGGGTCCCTCCTTGTCCCAGCTCTGTATTTCCCAAGGGACAGCAGCTCTGAGCCACCAGATCCCAGCCAGACGTAGTCCCCAGGCCAAGCAGCTCATGGCTTTTCCTTGGTAACTGCAGGTATCAGTCCATCAGCATCAGGACACTCAGGCTGGGGAATGGAAAAGGTACTTTGGAGCCCAAGACATCCTCTTGTTTTTCCCATCACAGCTCAAGGCCACAGGTTGCACCAGTCAGAAGTGAGGAAGTTGTCTCCAACCATACTATCATCCAAGGGTTTGCGCCCTTATCTAATGGTAACACCTAAGGCTTCTTGAGAACCAGCTGAGCTTGGGCATTGGTGAAAAACAGCAGCTCTGGCCACCTTCATGTCTTCTTGGCATCACCACCATAGAATCGTGGAATCACCGAATCATCATAGAATCATTGAATCATAGCATCATAGAAAGGCTTGGCTTAGAAGGGACCTTAAAGCTCATCCAGTTCCACCCCCCTGCCACAGGCAGAGACACTTTCCACTAGAGCAGGTTGCTCCAAGTCACATCCCAACCCAGCACTGCTGGTTCCCCTGCACAAAGCTCTGCTCAGGGATGGGAAGCATCAGGAGCTCAGTCCCTATTCCCTCAGTCCCTATTCTCTCAGTCCCAAGCCCTTCTCAAGGCCAGACCGTGCCACCACACTGTTCTTAAAGACAGAAGAAGAGCTATAAAATGCCCCGAAGAGCATAGAGAAGTGCAAGGTTTCACTCGAAACCCCCTCTGGACAGGAGGGTTGCACTTCTCCAGCCACCAGCCAAGCCGATGGGGCATTTTATTCCAACAAATACAAACTGAGGGAGGAGAAACTTCCCATACTCAAACCCAAGCCACAGAGACAGCCAAAAGCACTCAGCTCACTGCTGTCCCCTCCCGTGTTTGACAACGGACAAAGGGAGAGAAGAATCCCCCCACCTTCCATGGGCACAGCTCGCCGCCTTCCCCAGTGCTGCCCAGCTAAATCTGGCTCCCGAGTAATCTTCTGCATAATTATATAATAGAGAGGCAGGTGGAGGAATGATTTTAGGCAGAAAGCAAGCTGGATTAAAAGATCAGAACAAGCAATACTGAGATTAAAATGGTTTGTTATTTTCAGCTGCGGGAAATCTGTGGCGAAAGCCACAGAAGATGGGGAGGGAAGGAGCAGCAGCTTTCTTTCCCCTCCCTCAGAACAAGCTTCCTACAGATTAGCCAGCACGAGTTCTAGGTTTCCAACCTCTGCTCAGGTCTGGTTTCCCAAAACATCTTAGCTAAAGACTTAAAAGCAACATGGAGATGCTTCAAGATCCAGTTTGCCCTGCAAGCCGAGTCCAAATTAAACCCCATCAATGCATCACTGCTTGTTAAGACACCCTTTACTCAATGAATCAGTGTGTGGCTGGGCACACCACTTCATCACCTACGAGAAATGCCTCCTGGCACACAGCATGGAATCATGGAATCAACCAGGCTGGAAAAGACCTTTAAGCTCATCCAGTCCAACCATTCCCAGCACTGCCAAGGCCACCACTCACCCCTGGCACTGAGGCCTCAGCTACCCGGGCTGTGAACACTCGCAGGGATGGTGATTCCAGCCCTGCCCTGGGCCCCCGCCCCGCCCCGGGGCAGCCTGTTCCAATGCCTGAGCACCCTCTGGGCAAGGAATTGTTCCTCAGCTCCAGCTAAACCCGCCCTGGGGCAGATTGAGGCCGTTTCCTCTTGTCCCATCCCTTGTTCCCTGGGAGCAGAGACCAGCCCCCTCCTGGCTCCATCCTCCATTATCAATACCAACACCCCAACATGCGCATCCCTGCACCCCGAGCTGCTGGCAGGCAGATGCTTACCAGAGAGGCAGCCGCGGCTGGGAGAAGCCCATCAGACAGCAGGGCAGCTCTCTGCAGGCACCTATATGGTGTCCCCCTGGCCCCCAGCAAGGTCGGTGGCCTGGGGTGCCACGCTCTGACTGATCACTCTGGAAAGGCGTGAAGGGGAGGGCAGGGATAGAACGGTGGGAAAGGGAGCGGACACTGGGGGCCGAGCTCTCCGCAGGGCACCGCGCTCATCACCCGCATCCTGGATCGATGCTGCTGCTCATTCACCTTCACGTTCACATTAAGCAGAAGGGTCAAACTGGGAAATCGTTTGCCACTAGTGGGCACGTCCCCACCCCTCACCCCCCCCCAGCCTTGTGTTGCCATCATAGAGGCACAGAATCAACCAGGTTGGAAAAGACCTTTAAGATCATCAAGTCCAACCATTACCCCAGCACTACCAAGGCCACCACTAAACCATGTCAAAGCCTTTTCCCCTACGAAAGCAGTGTCCCCCCACATGGACACTTCCCACCAGAGCACCTTGCTAACTCCACAGCTTCTTGGGCCACCCCGATCGCTCATGGATGTGAGATGGAGCAGAGTTTCCCAGTGCCAAGTGGTCTCCAAAACCAAAGTCCTCTTCCAGGAGTTCCTCACACCTGTAGATCTCCTATACAATAGTCATGGTACTACATGCACAGGATCAACTCTGCCTTCAAAGGATGAAATCCCATGGGGTAAGAGGTCCAAGACACAGCCTTGAAGAGGGTTTAGCATTTCGAATGAGCACAACACCTCACTTTGCTTTGGGAAAGAAGCTGCTGGCTTGCACAGACCCCAGGATGCTATTCTACTTGTGGATGTGAGAGAGGGGCTGGGAGAAGGGATGGGATGTTGGTCAGGAAGCATGGGAAGGCAGAAAAATGAAGACACCTTCCTGGTGGGGATGTTATGATGTTTATCAAGGTGATGCTTTAATAACCACTTATTGCAGGAAAGCATCTTCGCTAAGAGAAGATAATGCAACTGTTGGACAGATTGGGGTTATGAGCACTTGTGGGGAGGACAGTCTGGGGAGCTGGTCTCAGGCTGGACACTCAGCTCCCCCAGCAAGGACAAGTCCTGGTTTTCCTGGGCTTGGCAATAGGGATTCCCCTCCCCAAGACCTGCTGCACTCAGGGAGATGCCAGCAAGTAGGGAAGAGACCGGGCCCTGTGGGGATGCGCTCCCAAGCACATCCTCCTTCAGCTTGTGGCCTCCAGGCAACCAGCAGCTACAAAGCCACCCTCCACCCCCAAAACGACCCTGAAGAGGTGGATGTGTCTGTCAGAGGCTGCCCACAGCACACAGGAGCTGCAGACAGTGACCTCAGATGATGCATGCTCGAGACCAGGCATAACGAATACCCACCACACATCACCAGTGACCACGGACAAGCCTCCAGGTAGGTTTTGGGTCCTGCTGCACCTTATTGAATCACCTGAAGCTCTCCTGAGAAACCTCCATCCCCTTACCCAAAACGCACCATGTTGTTGCAGGGACAGGGTGTTGCTCTGGCCGGTCTCTCCCAGGATTTTACGTGAGGAAAACAGGGATTAGCGATGCTTTGAAAAGGAAAGAGAAAGAAGAGAGGTGGATTTGTCTGTGCCTGAAACATTTCTGCTTTATGGAGCTGCCTTCTCCCTCAGAGATGTGTCTCCTCTTCTTCACTAATGGAAAATGTTGCCCCGCTGTCCATTTGTGATAGTCAATGCCTGGGACAACACAACGGCCCCAGGCCAAAGCAGATCTATTTTAGTAACAAAAGCAAGAGTGGCTGATGAAAATGACCCTGTCTCTGCACTTCCCAACTGAGCTCCTTGGCTTGGTTTTAATGGACCCTTATTTCATGGCAGAAAGCAGGCAGCCAAGTGCAGTGAGGGCAGTGGCAGCAGGACAGGAGAACTGCACGATGCAGAGAGAGGCCCCAGCGGCAAAACACACCCCTCATCGAAGCCCTGTGAGCAGCATTGGACCATGCAGGGAGCAAAACCCCTTCCCCCAGAGCCAGGTCCCTGCAGTGCAGCAGTTCCTCTCTCTGCAGAGCCCAACCACATCCTCACTGTGGTTTACAGCCTAAGGGAGAGCGCAGTGCAGAAGACACCCCCCGAAGCAGGATGTGGAAAGGGACTGAGCTCACCTTACCTTACCCTGCAGGCTGGCCTCGAGCTCCAGAGGGATTCCTCAGAGGGTCCAGTTGCACCAGAAAAGGGCATTGCTGAGCGCAGGATGGAAACTGGGGGTCCACAGCAGGAGCCTGCAGACCAGGATGTGGTAGAGGTTAGGCACAGCACAGGGGAAGGACATCTGATGGCTGCTTCACCACCCAGGAGAAGGGAATTTCAGAGACAAATAAAACATAGCTGGAGTTGGGAGGGACAAAAGGATGGGCAGCATCACCTCCAGGTTGTGTGTAGGGCAGGCAGCAAAGCCCTGTTTGGATTATTCTCTGCATGAAAAGCAGGTTTGGGCAGGTCCTATCCCAGCATCCATGAACAAGGGAAGTCATCCAAAGAGCACGGCTGTGGAGGGTCATAGAATCATAGAACGATTTGGGGTGAAGGGACCTTAAAGCTCCTCCAGCTCCAAACCGTGCCACGGGCAGGGACACCTTCCACTAGAGCAGGTTGCTCCAAGCCCCTCTGTACAA
>NW_009941651.1:6899-8297 GCF_000696875.1 Nestor notabilis | reverse complement strand
GCCACAGCTTCTCTGGGCACCCTGTGCCAGCGCCTCAGCACCCTCACAGGGAACAGCTTCAGCCCAAGAGCTCATCTCCATCTCCCCTCTGGCAGGTTCAAGCCATTCCCCTTGTCCTGTCCCTCCATCCCTTGTCCAAAGCCCCTCTCCAGGTTTCCTGGAGCCCCTTTAGGCACTGGAGCTGCTCTAAGGTGTCCCCTTCAGGAGCCTTCTCTTCTCCAGCTGCCCCGGCCCAGATCTCAGCCTTTCATCCAGAAATGAAGCTGCAATGGGAATAATCCAGCACGTTCCAGTGGCACTGGGCACCAGGTTATTTTTATTGCTTTATTTTTGTTGCTGCTGCCACTAAGTTAACTGGGGCATGCATTATCCATCAATAACGTCCATCGAGCAGCCTGAGCCATTAATAAGCCAAGTGCCAGAGGGCACAAAAACCTCTCCATCACCCAAAATACTTGGGTGAGCAGCGGGCCCCACTCACTGCTTGGACTTGGCGCTGCTCTGAATGTGCCGGAGCAGGTTGTATGTGCTAAGGGGGAATCTTCCTCTTCCCAATGTCTCATCCCCAGTGATCTGGGCACCAGGTGATGACACTGCCATGGGATGGAGCCCATCTGCAGGAGGGGAGCCCATGGAACCCCCTGAGGTCAGGCTTCAGTCCCGCCTGCTGCTCACAGCAGCGTCAGTGCTAAGATCAGAGCAGGATGCTCAGGGCTGTATCCCTTTGCAGCTTGAAAGCCTCCAAGGATGGAGACTCTCCCAGCAACCAAGTGTCCTCAGAATGAATGCTTTTTCCCCCTACAACACCCTATATGTCTCTCTGAAGGGAAGCCACGTCCCCCAAAGGAGCAACTGCGTCCCCACATGTTGTCACCTATAAGGAGGACAGGTCCCAGGATAGACCCTGAGGAACTCCACTAACCAGTGAGCCTACACAAGCAAAGTAAATGTCAAATCAATCCTAACAGAGAGGCAACCCCCAAACCAGCCAAAAAGGATGGAAACCCCAAACTGTGAGTTCAGCAGTGGAGGCATCAGGCGAGGACCTGGCAGATTTCTGTATCCTGGGATGCCCAGCCAGCCCCACCACCACCACCACCTTAAAACCAGCAAGAGCATCCTCCCAGCACTGCTGCTGTGGCTGGATCACAGGCAACAGGGAAGCACAATGGCAGAACAGCCCCAAGCAAAGGAATCCTTGGTAATGGCTTGTTTTCACGCCAGTCAGACAAACTTCTGGTCACCAAGTCCAGCATTGAGAAGAAGAAGGTAAAAACCCCAACCATGGCACCACGTGTGTATTTTGACACACAGAAACAAGGGGGCTCAGACAAGGATTCATAGAATCACAGAGTGGTTTGGGTTGGAATGGGACTTCAAGGTCCTGCCCGTTCCACA
>NW_009941651.1:682-6797 GCF_000696875.1 Nestor notabilis | reverse complement strand
TGAGCTTTAAGGTCCCTTCCAACACAAATCACTCTGTGGTTCCATGACTCTGTGAATCAATGTCCTCTTGCTTTGCCACAGGGAAAACACAAGGTCTTTGGGAAAACTCACTGTACAGCTGGTGAGGGATACACCAGACGGGATGGAGATGGGGATGGGGATGTTTACCCACTGCATCACCGCATCCCTGAGCTGCAGTACACCTTTTAAGGTCCCTTCCAACACAAATCACTCTGTGGTTCCATGACTCTGTGAATCAATGTCCTCTTGCTTTGCCACAGGGAAAACACAAGGTCTTTGGGAAAACTCACTGTACAGCTGGTGAGGGATACACCAGACGGGATGGAGATGGGGATGGGGATGTTTACCCACTGCATCACCGCATCCCTGAGCTGCAGTACACCTTTGAGATGGGAAACTCAGCAAGATGGTTCCATCTGTATTTTACCTCTAGCCCCATTTACACTGGAGGGGACCCTGCTCCCATCCAGTCAGGCTGCTGGTCTGCTGCTTTGGGGTTTTCAGTGCTGCCGCTCATGGTGCAGGAGAGAGAAGGATCCTTCCCTGACCCGTGTTCCCATCATCCGCATTGCTGGGTGTTTTATGCAGACAGAGGCAATGATTTTAATGTCCTAGTGAACAAGCTGTCAGGACGCATCAGCCTCAAAGGGCAGACTTCAGAGATGGCTTCTCCTCCCAGGCACTGCCTGGGCAAGGAAAACCAATTCCAGCTCTGCACACACGCGTGTGCCAGCAGTGCCTGTTATTTTCCAGCCTTCAACAAAACACCCTTCAAACCCCCATTCCTCAAGAGCGGGGTGAACCCGGGGCTGGGGGGGCTGTAGATGGGCACAGCCATGGGGCAGGCAGAGCGGGCAGCCCCGTGGGCAGGAGCATGATATGATGGGAGCTGAGCGCCCGTCAAGAGATGAGCTGAGAGAAGCCATGAGCAGAGCTGACGTCTGCCCCCTGGGCAGGTACCTAATGAGCAGAGACATTGTCCATTTGGGGAGATAAGGTAAAGATAAGAGATTCCCAAGCTGACACCTGGTGCACCATCCATCGGTATTCCTGGCAAGGGATGGGGAATGGAGGGCAGTGGGTCCCACTCTGGGCAGTGGGTGAGTGGGATGGGGACAGCGTCGCTGTCTCAGCATCCCCCTTGTGCTGCCCGGAGCTCCCCTATTTATTATTCCTGGGAACATCCCTGTGGGGTCTGGCAGGGTCCCACATGTCCCTGTGTCTGCTGAAAAGGCAGCAGCAAGGGGGGAGCAAGGTCCTGGGTCTAGTGGCACATCAGACCTGCTCTTGGTCAGGATGTGGGCACAACCAAAGGCTCCCATATCCTGTGGTCCACAAAGCCTGGACCCCCAGCATCACCCCCCTTGCTGCTTCCACAAACCTAGTTCAGTCAGTCCCTATAAACCCACCCTCCCTAATCCAACTTGACACCCTAACTTACCTCCAGCCTCTCCACCTTCAGCTGCTGACAAGACAGGAGCAACAGAGAAGGGAGAGAGACCCGCATCGCCCCTATCATCTCCCGGTTTTCCCCTTTGGAAAACCCAGCTCTAAAAGCACTTGTGAGTCAACAGACTCCCCCTGTTTACCCATAAAAGCCTGGCAGGCACGTTGTGGTCCTCCTGGGAAAACCCACATTGAGATGCTTTCCTTCCCTGTCTCCCTGCCTGCTTTGCCAATGGCAATCATAGAATCCCAGACTGGTTTGGGTTGGAAAGAACCTTAAAGCTCCTCCAGTTCCAAACCCCTGCCCCTGTTTAAGTCTCTTTGGGACCACCCTGGGTGGAAGGGGAGGTCCGGAAATGCCCAACCCAGGATGCCCTGGACCAAAGACAACATCTGGGGCCCAGCCACTCCTCCCCAGCACCCGATGACCTGCTGGGCTCGAGCAGATGGAGTGGCTGCAAATCCCCCTGTAAGCCAGGGAGGGGGAATAATCTCCTAAAGGACAAATCAGCTGGCAAGGGGGGAAAACTCAGCATCCTGCCTTTTCCTTCCTCTTCGGCAGATGCCAGCAGCATCCAACATGCCTGGAGGGACCTCAGCATCCCTAAGGGTGGAGAAGGCAGGGACAGGGTCTTGGGTACCTGGTGGAAACCTGGCTTTGGGACAAGAAGGCTCTTCGTTTAGGTGGCAGCAAGCTAATCCATGAATGTGCTACCCAGGGAGACCCGGTTGCTGGTGTTTCCTTAGGGAAAACCACATCTGGTGAGTCTTTGAAACTTCCCTGAGGCCTTGCTGCATGCAAGAAGTCGTTGGTGGGCTTAGGAAGCCTTGGGAGCAGCCACCAGGACGAGATGGACCATTCACATTGGTATCCCTGGTACCTCCTTGCCTATGGGGAAGGATGGGGATTAGGTCCATTGGACTGGGCTACTTCAGGTCGTCAGGATGGGATCTGGAGAAACAACTGTGTTCTCTCTGAAACCCAGATATCACTAAAAGATGTAATGCACTGATGATGTTTAAAAGTCTTTTCCAACCTAGCGGGTTCTATGAGTTGGGTTTTTTCTTCCCTTCTTTCTTCAGCATCGCCCATCTACTCTTGCTTATGGGCTGGCAAAACTACCCCTGTGTGCTTGCTTGCCAGGGAGAAATGGATCATCAGGTATTGTCTCTAAACTCTGGGGTGTTTTCTAGCTGTGGCAGGGAGGCACAGGAACGGTTGGGAAGAGGAGTCTGCAACCCAGGGGGAGGATGGAGACCATACAGGCTGGGACAAGGGGCATCTGGGCACGGTTTGCATCCTGGTCCTCTGACAGAGGAGCATGGATGGCCAGCAGAGCCCTGCATGAGGTGCAACACACATTACCTTGGAACCACAGAAACAACCAGGCTGGAAAAGCCCTTTAAGCTCATCCAGTCCAACCATTCCCAGCCCTGCCAAGGCCACCACTCACCCCGGCACTGAGGCCTCGGCTACCCGGGCTGTGAACACTTGCAGGGACAGTGACTCCAGCCCTGCCCTGGGCAGCCTGTTCCAATGCCTGAGCACCCTCTGGGCAAGGAATTGTTCCTCAGCTCCAGCTAAACCTGCCCTGGGGCATCTTGAGGCCGTTTCCTCTTGTCCCATCCCTTGTTCCTTGGAAGCAGAGATAATGTAATGCCCTGGGGCTATGAGTGTGTCCCTGGGGAGCACAGCCACCCAAGCCTGCAGTGAGAGCAGGCAACCTCAGCTCACTCACTCATCCATCCCTTGCCACGCACTTGGTGTTCAAAACCCCCTGGAGGGGTAACACATGTTCCAGGTGGGAAACTGAGTCATGGAGTGTCCAGAGCAGTCACTTTTAGCAGTCACTAAAACCCCAATGATGCTCCAGGGCTGTTTCTCTGCACCATCCTCCCCATCACAGCCCTGTGTATCCTACACAAGCTCACCGAGCCCATCCTGGGCATCCCTGAGGCATCCTCCTCCCCTGACACAAAGCATCCCACATAGCCACATGGGGAGAATCTCCCCCAGAGGTATGGGATGGCAGGAACATATGGATTTTGCCACCACAGCAGAGAGGCTCAATTGCCCCGTGTAGCCACACTGTCAAAGGGAAGGGCTTCTCCTCTCTATAGCTGCCCAGAACATTCCCTTCATGTTATCAGTTCAATAAAAGCCTTTAACTAGTACTTTGTTCTCCATATTTGAAGGCCAGAGACACAAAGTCAGAGTTTAAGTGACTCCCTTTGGTCCAGCTCCTGCCCCAAGCAGGGCCATTCCAGAGACGAATTCCAACCTAAAACCTCCACATTCTTTTCCAAGCTTTCCATTCTTCTGCCTGCTCTCCCAAAACACAGAAAAGGGTGAAGATACTCACTTCAGGCACTAAAGCCTGGATGCCCTCATCCACTGCCATCACTGAGAAGTCTCATTCTCATCATCTCAGGAGCACAACGGGCAGCGGGGACCTTCATCATAGATGGGAACGGAACAGCCACACAGCCCCCCTTGGCAGCGTGGACCTGGTCTGACCTGGGTTTACCACCACCAAGTGTGACCTGTGCCATGGAGGGATAAGCCAGCATCACTCTGGGCACCCCTGGACCTGTGGTGCAAAAGCATCCTCCAAACAACACGCCCTGATGAAGGGTATTGGCTGCCCAGCAGCAAACCCCCCAAAATCCTTGCAAGGATGATGGAGCGAAGGTGTCATAACCAGGAATGTGCATCTGTGACATGGGAGGACCTGGGGGGCAGAGCCTATGCTATGGTGTGTTTGCACAAGGTGGTGACCCACAGCAGCACGCCCAGCCCCACACTGGCTGGGGTTTGGGGTTTCAGAGAATCCCAGCCTGGTTTGGGAAGAAGGGACCTTAAAACTCATGTTCGCTTCTGCCCAAGAGCTCATCTCAATCTCCCCTCTGGCAGGTTCAAGCCATTCCCCTTGTCCTGTCCCTACATCCCTCGTCCAAAGCCCCTTTCCAGGTTTCCTGGAGCCCCTTTAGGCACTGGAGCTGCCCTAAGGTCTCCCCTTAAGGAGCCTTTTCCTCCCTCTCCAGGATGTCCTGGTGCTGGTTGCTCACCCTGTGCCCACCACAGCACGTCCCCATCCTGGGGACACCCATTTAGGCACTTCAGCATCACGCAGCACCAGAGATGCTACCACTCCAATTCCCTAAGGACAAGTGGGAATTGCTTGGAAGCAGCTTTTCCCAATCCAGGGCCCTCCAGGACACTTGAATTTTCCCAAACCCCATCACCTTGTGCTGGGAATGTCGGGACAAGAGGGTTTTACTCCTTGGTGGCAGAGATTCCTGAGTCATCCTCCAGCCCATGCCCTTGAAATGGAGCCAAAAAAGCTTTTACCCAAAGCAGGCAGCAATCAGGATACCAGATCTGGAGCTCCAGGATTAACCCCTTCCTGGGAGATGCTGGCTTGGCTGCTCTTGTATGCAGAGCCTTTTTCCCCTCCTCTGCTCAATGCTGGTCTTCCCCACTGAGTTTTGGGGTTCAACAAAGGGAAGAAGCAATTGAAAACATAAGGTGGGAAATTCAGAAGCACTTTGAGCATCCCCCAACTACCTCTCAGCACGGTCTGGCAGTGGTTTCAACATCTGCATCCTTGGCCATCACACAGGGGTTTCCCTCTTGCACCCTCCCACAGGCCACTATGGAAATGCTCCTAGAAAGCATGGATTAAGTCATGGAGGCTTTGGGTGCTGCCTTCACCTCTGATGGGGCTCTCCATCCCCAGACACAGCTGGAGCCGGTCTGCACTAGGCGCTGCTGTCCATCCCCTCCACTTTTGGGAACCCATGTCCACCTCCAACCCACCCAAAACGCTGGCACAGGATCCCACCAGGACCATCATTCCCTTGCTACTGCATCCCTCGGGATGCAGACTCTCTCTCCTCTTGCAAGGATGGAGAACATGCACCATCCACAGCCAGCAAAGCCTGGGATGCAGCACCCAGCTTCCACCCCACACTCCTGGCACCATGAAACCCCATGGGGCACCACAGCCTTGAGCTGTTCCATCTGGAGGTGGCTGCCCTGTGGTACTCTGTGCAGTGGCCATGCAGCATCTAGTCTGGGGTGGGGATGCTCTGCAGCACTGAGGCCACTGGAGGATGCTGCACAGCGTTGGGCTTCCATGAGGAGGCATTTTCCACCCTCTTCCACCCCAGGATGGGCCAGCAAAGCCCCACACAGCCTCCAGAAGGGACTCACTGAGAGGAGCTGGACAATAAATGCTGCCCCGATGAATAGCCAGACAGACCTACCCCTCTCAACCCATGGGATGAGGGGTAATGGGTGCAGGGCACCCTGTGCTCCCTTGAGGCAAATGCTGATGAGCCAGCCCCATTTCAGAGGGAGGACAGAAAGGTCCCAGCTGGGTAAATGGGCTCCCAGGAGATGATTTACCCAGCTGTGGGGGAAGCTTGGGGGCTCCAGAAACAAGGTCTGGGCCCCCTTCCTCCCCTTGGCACTGATGCTGGGGCTGCATCTGCCCCATGAGCTGCTCGGTGACTGGCACATTCCGCTCAGGAACGACCACCGGATCAATCCCAGCGGGATGCTCCCACCCAAACCCCACCACCCGAAAGCCACAACCCAGGGCTCGCCCTCCACAGCATTCTGCCCATCACCCATCCACACACA
>NW_009941651.1:0-220 GCF_000696875.1 Nestor notabilis | reverse complement strand
AGTCGCCCTACTTGGGGACCCCCGCTTGTGGGCTGCCCAGACACCACTTTGGGGCTTGTTTGGGCAGAGGAAACTTGGAGCCAAGCAGCATCAGGATCCGGAATGAAGAATTCTCAGCAGCCTCATAAAGACTCAGACGGGGGGAGCCCCTCGGGACAAGAAAAGGGGAGACCCCGCTGTGTCCCCGCTGCCACCACCCCCACCTCCTCCATATCCCCGA
>NW_009941650.1:2237-6095 GCF_000696875.1 Nestor notabilis | reverse complement strand
TCTCGGGAGATACTCACCTCGGCAATTCACAACAGTCCAATGATAATTGATGGTTTTGGTAGTGATCAAAGAAGGTGATCTAAGGAGGGCTGGAAGGGAAACCAGGATGTCTTTTGAAGTAATGCTGAACTTTGGCTGAAGTAGCATATCTACAAAGAAACATTAAGGACACCAACTGAGATGTAGGCTAGCAGATTTGAGGTATTTGCTGTTTAAATATGCTTGATTTTGCCAAACTAAGCTGTTCTAATATAACAGCATAGGCAATGTTTTGTACAGGTCCTTAAATTCCCATCTTCCTATCACTCACTTTTGACTCATAGCTGAGGTACTCTTTACTGTTCTGGCTCTTCAGGGAGTCCTCAAAGCTTCACAGCTCAAGGGGTTGGGGATGCAACTCAGAAAAGCAGGTGTTAATAATTTCCAGACAAATTTTTAAAGTACCATACACAGAAACCCAGTAAATTCTATTTTGAATATCTCCAATAAATTTTAAACAAAACTCACTTGAACATTTCTGCATATATTCCTCATACCATCTCCCTCACTTTGTTGCTGTTGTGTATCCAAACATGATGTTTTGAGCACTTTGTATTACATACAAAAAGGCACTCTTTTCTCATCTCGTTCCTAAGAGAGTTCTTAAAATTTATAGCATGACTACAGTATGTGTTTGTAAATGTCATCCATGCTCAGAGTTTGAGAAGACTGTCCCTTCCACAGCATTTTCTCACTGCTTGCTGGCTTTCTGAAGAGTGTCAGAAACTTTCTGGGGTGTCTCACTGTTGTCCCAGCAGTTCTTGTTTGAAATGAAAATGATAAAGGTCTGGGACTCAGCCCTTTCAGCAGATGTATCTTTTGGTTCTTCATCAGTCAGACTTAGGGCAGTCCATAACTTTCACATTTATAAAGAATTTCTCATTGTGCAACTGTGGATGATCCTCCAGAGAGCTTTCCCACAATGGAAAGTTTTTCAAAGCTTCAGAGACAGTTACCAAACATTTGAGTGTATTTAGTAAGTAAGTGCCATATCCTATGTCTACACATTTCTGTGTAATCTAGCCAAGCTGCTCCATCCCACAGTTTTCAAATGTTTGGAGATCAAATTAAATTCTTTATGCTCTTCTCTGGCTTGCTTCCCTATTCTTGAGCCAGAAAGAGCAACTGCCACAATACAGGATATGTGACTTTTCCTCTAATTCTGTCAAACGTAGCATGTTCATATTTGCTTTCTGCTCTGGCAGAAGCAAGCTCATGGGTCTTCCACCATCATATGAGTGCTTATGGATCTGAAGACTCATTTTAGTGAAGAAGACAAGGACCATTTTCCTTTGCATTCACAGGTAAAATATAGCCACCCTCGGGTGAGAGATGAAGTGTATCTTCATATTCTGCAGAGTTTTTGGTCTCTCAATTTACTAAGTAAAACTTAGGTTGTCTCAGAGTGTGAAAAAATGGAAAAGTTGCATTTTGGTATTGTGTTTAACTATCATATGGTCCAGAATTTATGATTTATCTCAGCTGTGCAATTGTTAATAGTGAGTCCTTTCTCATTTTGTTAGAGCACAGAGGAATAGGGTGATAAAAAAAGAAAAAAAGTCTTTGATTTCTAACCATACCTTCCCACTGTAGTAATTCTGGAGATACGATATCTTGAAAACCTACTTGTAGTCTGGAATTACTTCCGATTTGAGAGACACCAGGATGCTGATGCAATGCTATTTTCTGTTACTTTAAAAGCTACTGACTCCCTTTCTGGTGGTTTAACCCGTGTACATCCTGCTTCTGCAGCAGTGGCATCTCAAGAAGGTTCTGCTCTCTTGAAAAGCACATTTGGAGATATGGGTAAGCTGATGCAGAGAATCTAGAATGTGGATGCTTGCTAGCCTCACAAATGGCTCCAGAATTTTCCATGGATTTTTGCTGTCAGAAGAATATTTTTAATTGGCAGGGACAAGATCACTAGGGGATGATTTACTGTTGATGGGAGTTGTAAGTTCCTGCTGTTAAGTGCTGGCGTGTGGCGGTAAAGAAGCTCTCTGTCCTTGCAGCTGTAAAATCTGAATGTTCATCAGAAGTATTGTTTTGCAGGTTTAAACCTGGTCTCATAAATCCAATTTATTTTTCAGGATTAAGATCTTTCTTATCAAATGTCTTTCTAGTAACCAATCTAAACCAAGCACTCAGTTCAGCTTGGTAATTTTTAAACTTTATGAGCCTTGAATTTGTTTATTAAATGAACACAAACTCAGAATTAAGATTAAAGGGATTCTCCACATATGAACAGTCTAGAAAAACACATTTAAACTCATTCAAACCATTGTCTTAGGACAGACGTAGACAGCTCTACTCTTTTGTACAGCTATGGAAATACTGGAAAAGTGATGTGTGTATTTGAGAATACAATTTTTTCATGGGGAACTATGATATAGCACTGTTATAATCCCCTTGCTCATTATGTGTTGACAGCATATAGATAGCAGTCAGACAAATGGGGGTGGAATAGGCACTTGGCTTAGAATATTTTAAAATAACATCATGATAAAATATAACCGAAGAAGAACTGTGCTTGTATTCTTCAGGGATTGACTCTCTGACTACCAATCCACTGTAGTTCTGCCTCCCTCAGCCCCTTCTCAATTTTTGGGGAAAAAGAAAAAGAGAGCCCTTGTTAATGTGGTTTTCAAAGCACATAACCTTGAAATGACAGGATGAAGCTGTCATTTCTCCATCCTCCTGGATTCTGCAGCAAGGATGGATGGTGCAAGATGTGTGACAGGAGGAGGGAGTGGATTGAAGAGAGGACACTGAGATTTTCTCTGCTCACCACCTTCCTGTGTTACCCCATTTTTCCCTTTGCTCCACCAAGTCAGAATGTAACTGGCAGTTAACATCTGGGTAAAGATCAGTGCTGAAGAAGCTCTCAGATTAAATTTTGTGCCTACTAGTGAAGCCAGCAGTGATGGTTGAGGAAGACTGACCTTCCTGTAAAAGCTCATTCAACAATTTAGTTCATTTGTTTGCTTCCCATCACGGATGACTGCTGCTTATCATTTGTTTAGGTCTAGGCTTCCATCCATCCTGACAAAGGCTCACACTGCATCCATTTAAAGTGACAGTTATGAGACAACCTAGTTTTGCTTACTTAAGAGAATAAGGACAGGATTTTTAACCCTCTGGATTTTTTTTACTCCTTTCCTTCTCAAATGAATTGGAGTAAGCTGGAGGCTTTATAGGTCTTGGAAAAATGACTAGAGAACAGTTAGTTTGAGTAAATGCTCAGGATGAAACATGGGAAGATGCGGAGGTGTTAGATTAACAGTTGGAGTCAATAATCTAAAAGTCTTTTCCAACCTAAATTATTCTATGATTTATGATTCTATGACTGTTTAGGACCATGGGCAGTTATCTGGGAAATGTGAGTCAGCATTGCCAGGATGGAAACTGAGGCACAAGTTATGTGGCAGTATGTTACTGAATAGCTGTTGGAACCTTACAGCTTGTCACAGAGTTTAGCAGTTTTGACTTAAAAAGAGAGACTAGGGATGTATTTTCCAGCAGTCTTGCATTATGGTGTGTCAAAGCTTATGAAAGGCTGTGAGCCCCCACAATGATAAGACAGAGCAAGCTGAGATTTTGTCAAATTATTTGAGCACTTGAGTATAAGAAGTGAATATTCAGATAAAAGGATGAGCTATTGTTTCTATGCAGACATAAATCAAACTCATCCATCCAGCTACCTGCCTTTTTAAGTGGCCAGAGATACCCAGAAATGTCTGGGCTACTTATCCCTATAAAGTGTGAAGGCATGTGTTTCTCACAGGCAAACTTACCTTGACACTCAGGCTCTGAGACTGT
>NW_009941650.1:0-2206 GCF_000696875.1 Nestor notabilis | reverse complement strand
AGGCCTTTAAAATCCCATTCTTTTAAGAAAGTAGCCAGCACAAGCAACTCTGCAAGTGTACTTTAATATAGATTGTCTCAGATGTTTCTCTCTGTGAATGTCTAGAAGGTGTATTTATCATAGGCTGAGAATAGTTGTATCTACACACACACTACCAGGTTGGTACAGGCCGGGGGGCTGTATGTGAGCACCACATGCAACATCAAGAAATTGGAGGCAAAAAAATAAACTGAAAATAAATTTAATCAGCCCCCAATAACTAACATCCCAGGTGGTTAATAGTGAATTTTGTATAATTAGCTTGTAAGAATAAAGAGGCAAAGTGTATGCTTCTAATTGTCTGTCCTGACCAGGAATAGCAGCTATAGTCAGTTATGTGAAATCCTGAATGATACCAGGCAGAGCTGAAGTTAAGAGGAAGCACAAATGTTTACATCTTATTGACTGTAGGCCTGAAGGTGTGTGTGAAGTTAAATTTGCAAAATGTGACCACTTCTTGGTTTCCCAGATTGAGACATCTCTATCTTCCCTGGGGTTTAAGAAGAAACTGACTGCTGAGTTGAGGTATCCGTCCACAGGAAAAAAAAATGTGATGCAGTTATTCTCCTATGTGGAAAAAAAAACTTTTTTTTTTTTTTATATATAATACTAAAATGGCTTGTGATAGTCTGTGTTCTTCAGGCTAACACTGATATGCCAGAGAGATCAAAGCATTGCAGTATATTTTATCAACTTGCCTGTATTCTGAATCTATGAAATTGCATTTTCTCTTGTTCTTATTCAATTTATGATTTATTTTTCTCCCGGTATAAATCAGTTTCTGTTCTATGGATTCATGGCAGGCATTCCATCTTGTTTTTCAATATGCTATGTCTAGAACAAATATCTAGTCAGTCATGGGCATATAAAGTATTAATCATACGTGTTTGAAGGTATGTTGCTATAGCAATTCCTTTAGTGCGGGGAAAAATCAGCATATAGCAGGCCAGGGATATGAGAACAGTAGGAATTACAAAGCTATAATAGAACTATTAACACATTACTGCATTGTAATGATATTATTTCCTAACTATTCTAGTCCTCAGCTGGCTAATTTTCAAGATGGAATTCTTCAGCAGGGATTTCATAAATGACTCCGACACAAAAGACACTTGCAATATGAAGAAGACATTAAGCAATCTGAAGAAAATATTTTTTAAAAGAGAAAGTAGGCAATCGTGCAAAATATCTTCCTTTCATGATTTACCAGATCCCCTCTCCTGTATTCCAATGTGATCTACCCTGAGGGGCTGAACATGACAGGGCTGAATAGAGGAGATTAGCAAGACCTGGCTTAAAAAGAAATGTTGTGAGTTTAGCATGTAAAGCTGCAGAGCAGGAAAGCTGGAAGAACTAGCAGGAGAAGATATGGAAATGTAATTTCATCTTGTATTACAAATCTAACTGGAAAATTTTAAAACCAAAGCAGAAAAGACATTGTCTCTGAGAGGATTGTAATTATCTGAGGGAGAAAGGAGGCTGTAAGTTATGGTCCAGTTCATGTTTGAAAAGAGAATGCAATAGTAAATTGAACTGAGTGGGAATATAGGCTGAAGCATAGCGTGAAACAGGAGCCAGTCAAACATGGATACACTTAGCCTGTATTAAGGCTGCTAATCCTCTGGGTGTATTAGTGTTGCCTTCATTGGGGGAAGGTAGGGTCAGCTTCAAGTAATCCCACATTTAGTATTTAACTCTTCGAATTTGATGCTTTCCTAATGTAGATGTTTGCATTGCATTGCAAAACATCCTGAATTGCCTAGAACAGGTCTTGTCTTGCTATGCTTTGTGTTCTAAATATTAAAGTCTTACTTTACTTTTTAAAGGCCTTGCTATCTTAATATGATTTTTTTTGACACGTTCTTTGAAGAAAAGAAAACAGAAATTCCCACAACAAATGAATACTGCAGTAGACCTTTGGATTTATTGCATTGGTTCAGTGTCTGAATGAACAAGAAAACATATTTGTGTTTACAAGCTCGGGAGTGTTGCTTCCCAACTAGAAGGAAGTGCAGCAGGAGGGCCAGGAGACCTCCATGGATGGATAAGACGATGCCAAGGAAACATAGAGGGAAAAAGAAGCTTATTAAAGGTGGAAGCGAAGACAGGCGGCTTGGGAAGAAAACAGGGATATTGTCCAGGAAGCTAGGGACCAGGCTAGGAAAGC
>NW_009941649.1:0-13082 GCF_000696875.1 Nestor notabilis | reverse complement strand
ACCCCGCAGCACCCACGGAAGCGCCGCGGGCGGCACCCGGTCACCCCCATCCTTTTGAGCCCCTTTTTGCCAACGGTCCCTCGAAAGGCGGGTCGCTCCCGGCCTTCTGGGGCCCGCAGGGCTGCCCAGGGCGGGGACAGGATCAGAAACACTGGCTCAGACAGAGGTCCCCCTGTTCCTTACCTGCTGCCCCCTGGCCGGTACCGGGCCCCCGCGGGTTCCAGGGGTATAAAAATACCGGCCGGGTCTCGCAGCACTTCGTGTTTCGTCAGGTTCAAGCAGAGAAAAGCTGCTCTCTGCAGCTGCAACAGCACCTCCATTTAAAAAGTTACCCACTGAGCAAATGCTCACGAAGTGCTTCATTTTCACATGCAGAGCTCACGCAGAGCTGCCCAAGCCCATTGCCTCCCTTGACAAGGCTTTTCTTGCCATCCTACATGATTGCAATGGTTGTAGCTCTTTCTCTTCTATGTGTCCAAAATCAGATCAGAAAGACAAGGTTTCCGCATCCTCAACAAGACCTAGAGCACATTAAAGCCTCATCTATTTTTACATCTCCATTTTAGGTCACATCCTTCCTCCTGCATCTTAGAGCAAAATCTCTCTTTCCGCTGCCAGTGAAGCTTCTGCTAATCCCAGGGTGTTGGGCTTTTTGTCGAAATAGCTCAATATTACCACTTCCTGCCTCTCTGCACTGCAGGGTGCTCTGTACTCGTGTCACAGTCTCTTTCTGCAAGCCCCATCTCATGTTCACTCTTCCCAGCTGCTGAGATTGCACCTTCCCTTTTGTCCTGGCTCATAACAAGCTCCCACACACGCTCATTAGGCTGGGAGTGCCTGTGGGATTGAACGGGCCACCCTGCTTTCTCCTGCCCTCTCCTCCCCTCACATAACCCCAGTATTCCTTTACCTGCTTTTGAAGAAGTTGCAGCTAAAACACTGACCTGTTTTCTTTCTTTCATCCTCAGAGGATGGCAGCCTGTCTCCTAGGACAGAGAATCCAGAGCAGGGCAGTCTCCCCTCCTGCTCGAAGGAGACAACACTGGAAAAGAACACGCAGGGTAAAAGTCCCTCAGTGATTAGGGGTTTCTGGGCCATCACAGTTTCTCAGTGACAGGTTGGTGGGCTCCAACATCTCCCTACCCGTCAGCAGCTAAGGAATTCCTGCCCAGTACCCCACAAATGGGCCCTTGTCCTGGCAGAACAGGAATCCTTGCGTGGGGTCCCCTGTGGTGCAGAGGATTTAATAACACAGATTTGTGCTTTCAGACACAGCTCACACCGACACGGAGCTCGAATCCTCCATGATGCAAAAAATCACCCTGTTGGAACAAAAAATAGCAGAACAAGCACAAGAAATCCAACTGAAGGTAAAAATCCTGCCCTTATCGAACCTGTTCTGTGCCCTGCTTTGGCAGTGACCAGTCCCTGCTGTAAGTGATGACTCTGAGCACCCTGTCGCTGGTCGCAGCTGTTTGACTTCAGCCCTGGGTTTTCCTTTTGCTTTCTGAGACAGCAGCTGCTCACACAGCAGAGGCAGCCTGGACCTCACCTCTTTGCATGGCTGCAGCTTACAATAAATACCCTTTTGTGTTGGGTTTTAAAGAGATGGCTGCAGAAATGCTGGTTTCATTTCTAGATAAGCTTCTTCCTGTAAGTCAAACCATGAGCTGTGCCTGAGCTGGAAACCCAAGGGCAGGAGTCTGGGTGTTCCCCTACAGCTCTTGTGCAAATGAAGGAGGGGGAGATAGGTCAGTGTTGCCTCACCTATTCTTGGAGCAGTGTATTTGTATCCCACCCCTCATTTGAGTCTAATTTGTGAGGTGATGCAGCCTTTCTGACTCTTATTCTGCCTCTCTGAATGGGGTGAGAGGATGTGCACCACTGACTCACCTAGGACTGATTGTGCAAACTGTGCCTCAAGGTCCTGAAGGTCAAGGAACTAAATAAGGTCATTATTTGTTCTGGTCCTGAAGGATAGGAGGATTGCTGAGCTTGAAGAGAAGATGAAGACTCTTCAGAAAGAAGAAGGTAAAAATTACTCTACCCTTGGTATCTTGCTCCTGCCTGTGGGAGAGATACAGAGCTCCTGGTACTGCAGCGGAGCAGGCTTGGAGACCTCCTCTCTGAGCCATCCTTACCCAAGAGCCTCTTCAGTGAGTGGTATCAGTTACACAGACGTGGTGCCTTCTGCCAAAGCAGATCCACACTTTATACTCACATCAAGGCCAGGTTGGACACAGGGGCTTGGAGAACCTGCTCTAGTGGAAGGTGTCCCTGCCCGGGGCAGGGGGTTGGAACTGGATGAGCTTTAAGGTCCCTTCCAACCTAAACCATTCTACGATCCATTGCTCAGCTTTTCTGGTGTAGTGCCAACAATTACTGCCTGACCTATTTTCTGTGGGTTGCTAAGTTTCCGTGAGCATAAACCAACCACACAGGAAAACAACCAAAACAAACCAGTAAATACTGCAGAGTTCAAACAGGCTGGAAAACCAGAGCTACTCACAGCTGAGCAAACCCAAAGCTCTGCTTGGGATCGCAAGGAGGATTCCAGGCCCAGCCTCACTTGTCCTGGGAGGCAGCTGGGAGTGAGTCACTGAAGGTCTTTTCCCTCATTAAGTTCCTTGGAATCCAGCAGCTTCTCCAGCTGAGCCCAGACACGTTTCCTACAATGGCTGAACTACCTTGTAAGCATAAAGCTGTAGTAAGCTCTCAATTTCCTGAGCAGAGAACACAAATACACCTGTCAAACCACAAGCATGTGTTTTGTACCTCATTGGGCATTGTTCTAGCCATTCAGCCCAGGTTTCTCAACCCAGCTTTAGTGGACACCTGCTAATTTTTCTAATAGGTCCCTTAAGACTGAGTAAGCAAAGCAATTCCCATTGTTTAATTGCCAACAGCATCACCCACATCAGCTTCCTGCAGCAGAAAACATCACCAGTATCATCCACAACTACCTTTTAGTCTGGCAGCATCTTTATCAAACTGCTGCAGGTTGAATTGTCAGGGACCAGCATGCAGAGTTCATGCTCAGCTCCTGTGTCTGATGGACTTGAGCTCCTTAGGGTACAATTAGGTACCACTGGGGCATCTGTGCTGTGTGACACAGGTTGTCTGTAACTCTTAAGGCTGTACAAAGAAAAAACAAGTCTTCCTTTTCAGATGCTCCTGACTCATGCACAACAGAGGAACTGGAAATCAGGTGCCTTCAGCTGCAGCTCCAGGTCTGGGAGATGGAGGTGAGACACCTGCTTCACTTGCCCTAAGCCATCTGCACCTTTGGTCTGGGATCATCGCAGTCCCAGGCTGCTCAGTCTTTTCCAAGCTGCCACTTTGATCATCACAATTCACCACCTCACCCCTCTGAAAACAAAGAACAAGTTGGATGGGAGCTCCAGGGCAGCAGGAAACGACACACAAACATCTGTGCCTCCTGCAAGCCTCTTGTTTTGATTTCTAGGACTGTAGAAATATTCTTTGCGGTTGTTACGGCCCTGGGAGACGACTGTGTCACTATCAGTACTTTCATTGTTCCTTTTGCTTACTACTAGTAGAGCAGCTGCTACTACCACCCTGCCAGGGCCAAAGAAACCCAAGGCAAACCTTCACTTCCCCTTCTGCTTCTCATGATCCCAGCTGACCACTCTCAGGCTTCTATTTCTAGTTCTCTGAACCTCTGGTCTACAACACTGACTGTGCTTTCCTGTCCCAGCGGTTTCTGAATGACTATGGTCTGACTTGGGTTGGAGAGAGACATGAAGAGCTGGAAGATGTAGGACTGCTCAAGGATGAAGAAGAGCTGCCAGGAAGAAGCTTCTGGAAGCCAGGTAAAGCACCAACACTCCTTGCTGAAGCAGCTAACCTAACTCCCACTGGATGCTTAAAGAAAGTGTGATACTCCCCAGAGTAGATAAGCAGCAAAGACCCAGAATTTGCATGTTCAGAACTTGTGATCCTGTGCTGAGGTCTTCACCTCAGCCCATCTCAGAGGCAGAGACATGAAGCAATTGAACAGGAACTAAACCAGGCAGAATGTTGGTATTTTATACATCTATATTTTTGTAAGCCCCATTTAGGGGATGATGAGAGAACCCAGCAGCTGAGCCATTTGGAAGGAGACCCTCAAAGCAGCTGCTTCCTGCAGAGTTCACATACCCTGAATGTTCGAAGCTTGATTGCTCTAATAACACTGACATAAAGCGGGTGGAAAATGGAGTCAGACACTTTGTGTATGTAGTAGCTGTAGTAACTTACCCATATTGTCTGGCTCCATCAGAGAGTATTGTTTGCCTTTCCTCCCAGCCATCACGTGAGTGGTTTAATTGAGACCTGATTGTGCAGGATGGGGTCCAAGCATATTTGGCAACGGCTTCTTAGGAAGTGGTGACAGAGCGGGGGGCGGAAATAAAGGACACTCGGGCTGTAGAGACAATGATACTTCCTGACTGCTATGCAGATATTAGCGCACTCATCCTTCCCTTCCTCAGATGCAGGAGGGGAGAAAACTGGGGAAGCAGTAGAGACTTTCACTGTTTTCAGCTCATCCTTTTTAAGGACTATGTCCCAGCCCTCCTTTATCAAGTCATAAAAAAGCAGAAGAGAAACCACCAAAGGCTTTACCCTCTCTCCTTTCCTCTTCTGAAGTCATTCTTCCATCCCATCACCCCTCTTACTTCTCCACCCTCCCCAAGCACCCAGATAAACATCCTCAGCAGCGCCCCAGCAAGAGAGAGCAACCTGCTGGTGGCAAGCAGCAGGCACCTGCCCCTGTTTACACTGGCATTTCCTCAGTGAGTCTGCTCTGATCCAGTATCCAACCTACTTAACCCAACTAGTTCTGTTCTTCACTGTGCATTTCATACCACCACATTGAGGAACAACAAAACACTCTTGAAATTACAACCAAAGACAACGAGCTGAGCATGGTCTCTAAAGAGCTGGCTGCATCTGGAGTTACCTTAGCTAGTAGCAAAGGGCTGTTTCCCTGCTGCCCTGCCCCTGTGGTTTTGCACACACTCCCATGTAAACCTGGCAGTGTTGCACCACACTTTGCGTAAGTGTGAAAGGCAAAGCATAGAGAGGCAGCAGAGACAGCCCCACAGCATCAGGGCTCAAATGCACCTCCGATTCACACAGAGCTGAAAGCTGCTGAGCTGGTGTCCCCTTCCCCCTATAACTCTGGTCCCTGTGCTGCAGGTGAAGCAGTTGTTCCCCAACACCACGTTGATTTTGATTTAATCTTGGAGAAGGTGAAGGATCTGAACTTGCTGGCTGGAGAGGGCATTTCTCACATCGAGCACACGCCTGGAGGGGCTCGGCTGAGACAGCCACAACCCCTCCCTCTCACACTGTATCAGAATGGGATTGTCATGTTCAACGGGCCCTTCCGGCCCTATGAGGACCCATCCACACAGGTATGGAAAAGTTTTAGAGGAATTAGGCTTAGAGCCATCCTGCTATAGCCCCAGGAAAGGGAATGGGTAGGAATAAGGCTCCTGAGCTCATCTCAGTCCTAAAGGGGAGCATCTAAAAGAGCCCTCCAGCTTCTCACCTGCATCCCTTTAAAGGCTAGTATGTCTTGGTGGGGTAATTTTGAAGAGATGGAGATTCTGGGTCTTTTATGCAGACTTTTCTGCACAGTAATAAAACCACAAATAGGAGCAGCCCAGAGGGAATGTATCAGTCATGAGATAAATAGAAAGTCTGAGGTATGCCCACAAGCTCTCGTTTTGTTTCAGCAATGCCTACAGGATATTATGGATGGCTATTTCCCTTCAGAGTTGCAGATGCACTACCCTGATGGCATCCCATTGCAGGTAAAGCAGTGCAAAGCTTGTTCAGGTTTCTTTCAGCAGTCTGCTGGATGCTCCCCACAGCAATTTCAATTGGAGGTTTCTGAAGGCAGTGTACATCAAGACTAACCCTGTGCATGTGTGTCTCAGGGAAAGGGTGGCTGGAAACACACCTGCTAGAGACGTTACAGGAAGTGAGAGTTTCTGCGTCAAGACTCAGTGGTTTCTCTGCCTCAGTGAATCTTGGCTCAGAACAAGACTTCTGAGACCATAGCAGGCTTTGTAGTAGAGAAGCAGCACATGCAGCACGTGAAGAGCTGTGTAATGAAGAACAGGAAAAAAGTTCTTAAACTCCCATGGAAAAGCTTTCTAAAACAGATTGAACAAGTATCTCCCAAGGAGGATGTTGGGAGAGTTCATTTTGCCACAATTTAAATGGATTTGGCCACCTGAGGTTCTTTTAGGCCCCACTTTTTAATTTCTCAGAAATGGCAAAAAGCCAAGGCCACCTTTTTCAGGCAGGAAGCAGGCAGAGAGCCTCAGAGGAGCCTAATCTAGGTCTTCATGTGCATCCAAGCAGAAGGGTGCACCTACCCCACTGCCACGAGGAAAGCAGGGCAAGGATGAGGTCAGGACAGCCAGAGTGAGCTGCAGGTGCGGTAGTTAGAAAGTCAGCTGGAGTGAGGATTGTGCAAAGCTCTTGGGCCTGTGGTTCCCTATAATCCATGCAAAGCTGGGCACATCTGGAAGCCACAGGACAGTAATCGGGGGTAAATACAGACACAGAGTGCACCCACGTGTAATTTGGACAGCCAGTGTAAGAGGAGCATAAGCGGAACCCAGAGAGACAACCAGACATTGCTGGTATTTACACAGCCTGCCCTACTGCTGGGTGCATTCTGCCTGCCTTGGCTCCTTAGAGCCACCTGCCAGTCCCCAGTGCAGCCTCTCACTGCCAGATCCCTCTCCAGCCCCAGCCTGCTGCTTCCACGTCACTTTCCACCTGCAGAACCTTTGCAAGTAGGAAAAGATCAGGTCCAAGCACATTTCTTGTAAGTGGTGTAAGTGCCTGTGGAGATGGATGAACAACCACCCTGCAGTCTGTGCGGGCCAGCCCAGGAACTTGAGGGATACACAAGGATGTGTTTTGTTAGCCTACAGGAGCTGAAAATGCATTTCATTTGGTCAGCTGGAGCAGCTTCCGAGGTTTCATCTGGGGTTTGTAACTCTTGGTTGTCATTGCTGTGGTTTATTGTGCTTTGATGCAGTGAGAACAAACATGTCCAACTGTTAAGATCTGCTTATGGCAGCTGGCCTTAATTCAACAGGTCACTGACAGAAGGGACATGGTATTTCAGGAGAGACACCTTCCCGGGAGTTTTCCTGGTCATGGCCAAGTGGTTGGCCATTCAAAATCAAGTGACGTGCAGGAAACCACCGAGATCCCAGGTAAATTCTTAAACCTCTGGTTCTCCTACAAGCTCATCCTGTAAGGATGGACATATTCAAGCCAGACTGATCTTTAACTATACCAAGTATGGGATGATTCCTCTTCAGGCTTTTGTAAGAGAATATGGGACATAAGGTCAGGTCACAGATTCCTCATTTTGCTTCTAGACTCCAGAAGTCCTTAAGCAATACCTGGCAGGGCTTATGTCAAATGCAGTCAGTTGTATAGACAGAAAATAGTGTGTTTGTGCCTGTGTAACTAAATAACCCAAACACGTGCACTGCCCATCAGCAACATCTTCCTCTTTGTACGAAACTACTACTTGCTTCTTCATCTCAAGGCACTCGCAGACAGAAGCTGTGCTAAATGTTTCCTTTATCCAAATAGTAAAGACAAAATAACTGCCCGTTGCCACCACAGAAAAAGGCAGAGACACCTACAAATACACCCTCACGAGATGGAACCATTTCCAAGTCTAAAACCTGACATAGTTTCAGTTTTCCCTGTTCACAGCAGGACTAACCAGGTTTCAACCTGTTGTGCATCCCAGCTGTGTGCTGCACAGGCTGCACAGCTGCTCACTGCCAAGGTTTGACAGGGGAACATTTAATGGGCCAGAAAGCGGGACAAGCTTCAATGGGGGAGACTGAGAGCCAGCCCCAGCCTGGCTAAGGCAGGTTAGAGCTCTCCCTGTCGGCTGTCACGATCTCTTATCTCAAACCAGCCTATTCTGAGGGCGGATTGTTTGGCAAAAAGGTCACACGTGGACACTCTGCTTCAGCAGGTCCTAAAGTCTCCTTGGAGCAGCTTCTCAACAAGCTTTCCAAGCCCTTGAAACATGGAGGAGAAGCAACTGGTGCTCACAACTCAGCCAGAGCAGCACAGCAGGTATGAGTGGACCTCACAAACACCTAGAGAAGGTGCCAGCAGCAATTCCCTGGGCTCATCACCCTGCACAGCAACAGCACCCCTTTGTGGGCCTCTGAGCTCTGCATAACCTCCTCCTCCCAGAGAGGCTCCACCAGAGCACACGTGGCACCTTGTCCTGGCGCTGGCTGCTCTCTGTGCAGGGCAGGCAGCAGTGACACTCACCTGCTTTCGTTTCAGGGCTCTGACAAGGTGCGGAGCAGCCAAGAGATCCTGGTGGAGACACCCAGGCTGCCTGCCCTGGAGAGGTACAGGCACGGCCCCTGCCCTGTCAGGCTCTCATCTTCCTCCTATTTCCACACTGTGGGTTCCTATTAAGGAAGTAAATGGACTTGTCCTTTTTACACCTTAGAAATACAGAAAAAGGCCAAGGTTGGTCTTTTGGGAAGACCACTAAATTGTTCATGGTAAACTTGCCATCTTTTACAGCTCTAACAAAAAGCTTCTGTTGTTCAAACTGCTACTTATTGCTGTGAACTAGTTTTCCCATCAGCAAGCCAAGGCCTAAGAGTTTGAAACCACCTAAGAAGCTGTTTGTGATCAAGTTAAATAGGAGAATCTCACCAGTAAAGTGATGCCCAAGTGGGAGGTCACACAAACAGCATTTTTCCACTCAGTCTTCTGGCAAGACAAGACCCAAATAGCAAATGAAGAAAAAACCCAAGCAGATTATTTTTAACCAAAGAAGTAGGGCAAAGAACTTACCAGACAGCCTGATCTGAAATGAAAGAGCTAAAAAAGGTCAACAATCCTCTTTTCAAGGCACCTTTAGGCAGGTCACCCCAGCTCTGCCACCAGCACAGCACTCCCTCCTCAACTGATGGGGTTCTTTCACCTCCAGAGTGAAGGTGGCTGAAGAGGCTGAGGCTCCTGCCCCCAGTGTCTGTGCTCTCCGCATCAAATCGGAGAGCGGGGAGCAGACGTACGCTGTGAGGATGCTGCTCACAGAGACCATCGGGGACCTGCGCCAGCACCTCGCCCGTGCCAGGTGGGCCTAGGGCTTGCTCCCCTCCTTACCCAGCTCCATAGAGCCCTGGGGAAGGTTTCCCAGCTGCTGCTGAAGGC
The DNA here is from genome assembly GCF_000696875.1 of Nestor notabilis. Taxonomy (NCBI): domain Eukaryota; kingdom Metazoa; phylum Chordata; class Aves; order Psittaciformes; family Psittacidae; genus Nestor; species Nestor notabilis. Next base: position 3,842 of record NW_009941649.1, on the reverse strand, counting down.
CCTGGAGCTGTGCTTCAAAGAGATCAGCCCTAGCTGAGCAGGGCTGAGGGTTACAGCCCCACGAGCTGCTGGCACCCCCAGGGATGCTCTCTGGGCACCTAGTGCTGCCAGGGTCACACTTCAAGCATTTAATACCCACCTTTGCCAAAAAGCTGACACAGCCACACATAAGCCTCTTCTATTGTCTCAGAATTGCCACCTGACCCAGGTCCATCCCTGCCTTTGCCTGCTTCCATCCAACTATGCCACCATTCCCAACATGTTGGTGCAACCTGGAAGCTGAGCTGCAGCCTTCAGCTTGGCCAATGGACCTGCTCCTGGATAAACACCCCACTTTGCTCAGCCAGCTCTATATCCCATTGGATTTAATGCTGTCCAAGGGCTCTCACACTCCTTTGGGGACAGCTCCAGATGGCTGGGGGGATGCCTTTACTCTCCCCTCTTCCCACTCCTGTTGCAGGCCATAGCCCTGGCCTCAGCCTGAGCCCAGGATGAGCTCACTGCTGTTGGGATGCAAGAGCCTCCTTCCCACCGCAGCTGTGTGGCCTGGAACAGCCACTCTCTGGCTGGCTGCATTTGGGCAGGAAGCTCCTTTTTCTGCTCAGCTTGTGCTTGTGAATCAGTCTCTCCTCCCTTCATAACCACAGCTGGATCAGCCAGAGCATCCCTCAAAACCGTGGGGATCCTGCCTGTAGGAAAGACTGTGCTGTTCTTTCCTAGGGGTGGAGACTCCGACTCGTATGAGATCATCAGTACCTTTCCCCAGAGGGTGTACAGGGACAACTCACAGAGCCTGCAGGAATGTGGCCTGACCCCCAACACCTGCTTACTGCTGCAGAGAAGAGACCCCCACCAGCAAGAGGGCTGCAAACAGCTTAAGAACTCCTAGCAAGAGCTGCTCACCCAAGTTCTGCTAGAGGAAGGAGCTGCCTTGCTCTGTTATAACCTCCCCTGGCTGGGAAAAGAGAGGGGTGACTTTCCAGACTTGGTTTCATTGCGCCGTTACCTGGGGCAGAGAGAAGTGCTCAGAGGCACCAGGCTCTGAATGCAGGGGCATTTCTGTCAGCTCAGACCCAAGCCCCATTTTCTCATCTCTGCTGAAGGTTACACAGGTTGACGCCAGCCCAGGGAAGGCCACCAGCTTTACACTGGGGTCCTGGATAGTGGCTTAGCTCGGGGATTCTCTACAGCAGCAGGACAAACAGCCAGGGTCAGTTTGCTTTCCACACACAGCTGCTCCCCAGAGGTTTCACCTGCACTTACACCACAAGATAAACAGGCTCAGTTATACGGTCCCTGGTGAAGTTAAACCAAGAGGCCTTGAGCCATTGCAAGGTTGGGACTGAGCCAGGCTCAGCTCAGCCAGGAGACCCTGCTGCTGGGTTTCCTGTGCGTGAACAACTCCTTCCCTTGGACAGCCCCCAGCTCCGGCAGGGCCCACCAGCCACACGGAGCTCCCAGCCTGGCTCCCTCCCTCCCTCCCTGCTGCAGCCAGGGGCTGGATGCTGCAACAGGACACTCCTGTGTCATTGGAGAAGAGCATAATCCCTCTGCTGCTTCTCTGCTGAAGCCTGATTAAAGCATCTTCCTCCCTCTCCCGTGGGCTGGGGCTGTGCTCTGCAGGCCCCTCTCCAGGCACATTCTTCCCTTTTCAGCTGTGACAAGCTCCCACTTGACTCCCAGCTGACAACACTCCCACTTGTGTGAGGCAGCACCTCCTGGCTGGTTCCCTTTCAGCAGAGAGCCAGCCCTCATCCAAAGCTCCCATAAACCCACTGATTTAAGTTGCAGTTTCCAGTTCCATTAGATTTCAAAGGCGCAGTTGCTGCAGGAGGGGGCAGGATACCCAGAGCTCTTCCCAGACCACTCCAACCAGAGCCAGACCCTGGACAAGTCAAGCACAGGAAGCTCCACTCCTGCAAACCAGCCACTTCCACAGGTTCCCCATGACTCAAACCCCAGAGTTCCAAGTTAGTTTCTTTCCTTTTCCATCTATAGCAGTCATGGAAGCATACAGGGACTCTCCCATCGGGCAGCCTTTTCCACTGCCACTCTATGCCCTTGGTCTGTAACCAACCAGGTCATCTTTGTGCCTGGCTGCAGCTGTTCTCCCCTGGGCTGCTGCTCTTACCAAGTAGAAAAGAACACTTGAGAGAGGTACCTGTCACTACTGCGCTGTAGGATATTCAGACAAGTCCTGTGAGCCTTTGATTAGCAGCAGACATCTAAGGTGTTAAGATGTTTGTGTCAGGCTGCATCAGTGAGTACAACCAACTCGGCTTCTCTGAGCTGGAAATGACTCAGAATCATTACGTAGGGCGATGTTTAACCTGTAGTCAAAATAAAACCAGATTTAAAAGAAACCCACCGGTACCGACATGAAAGGTACAGTAACATTTAATAGCATCTCGGAAGACAACACTGGTTATAAACTTCCTTTTTGGCAGGAAAACAAAATGCACTTGGTCCGGGTTGCAGTAAAAGCCAACTCAAAAGAGGAAAGATAAGAGAGGCAGAGCATCAGCTGTGCTGGAGCAGCCCTGAGCCATTAATGCTCACCAGGGAGCCCTGGCACGAGAGCAGCACAGGTCCCACCTCTAGGCCCATCCATCCCCTCAGGCAGCCTGCTGAGCAGCACCAGCCTTCACCCCCAGCCCTGGGCTTCTCTGGTGGGTGGTCAGACCCCAGCTCTGTGCAGTATTTTTGCATTAAATTAAGACAAACCAGGAAAAAAAAAGGACTTAGTTGCCATAATCTGTGCAGTTGAGATGAATTAAAAGTAAAATAAAAAAGGGAAGTGAGGCAGCAGGGTTTACAATTTTAACAGCAACTGGGAGAAGTGGGAAGTAACATCAACCCTAAGCCTTTCCCTCCTGAAGCAGAAGCTCTCCCTGCAGAGGCGAGGGCTGACAGACGGCTGCACTTCACACAGCCCCAGAGGCTTTGCTGTGTACAGAGGCACTGGAAGCTGCTGTGAGCCAGGCCCAGCTTTGCTCAAAGGCCATGCGCAGCGAGCATCAGACTTTCTTTGGATCCCTTTGAGATGATATCAGGGTTAGGCAGGAGGGAATCGCAGGCAGCTGCAAAGAGTAGTTTTGGTCATGGATTTCCCTGTGCTGGGATATAGGTCGTGGTGCCAGGACAGCGCTGACAACCTGGAAGTGAAGGTGGTCGGAGATGAGGGTGCTCAGGAATGCAGGTAGAGTCCAGGACGAAAGGGGAGCCTGGGGCTCAGGCCAACTTCAGGAACTCCTGCAGGGTGTTTTGCTCCACTGCTTCCACAAAGAGCTCATAATCCTGCAGGGAAAAGCCACAAGTCACTCACAAGGCAAGAGCAAGCAGGCTGCTTGCACCAGTCCCCTGAGCACACAGCACAAACTAGCTCATTGCACGGGTGCCAGTGGAGAACAACAGGGTGACATGAGGACAGCCCCACACAGCACAGCCCCGCTGCCCACCCGAACCCCAAATCCCCTGCCTGGGTCCCCTTTTTCACAAGCCACTGTGCTCCATCCACCCTGGCAGCACCTTGTCCGTGTGCCTCACCAGAAATGCTCTTTAAAAGGCATCTTGACACAGTTTGTAGCAAAAAGAAGGGGACGGGACTGTGCCCACCCCCCAACCTCCACGTTGCTGAGCACAAGCCTCACCCCACAGTAGTGGTCTCCGTTGACGATCTGGGGCGGGATGGCTTTGGGGTTACCGGCCTTTGCCCTCATCTCCTCCCGCAGAGCGTTGTCCTGGGAGATATCCACCAGCTCGTACTTGATGTTTTTCCCATCCAGGATTCGGGTTACTTCGCTCTGTTGGGATTTGATCTGGAAGCCGGGCGGGAAAGGCGG
>NW_009941648.1:3715-8982 GCF_000696875.1 Nestor notabilis | reverse complement strand
GCAGCCGAGCTCCGGTCCCCGCCCTCAGCATCCCCGGGGCGCTGCGTGCCGGTGCTGCCCCGGACTGACTTCTTGTCCCCAGCGATGGCCGACGAGCTCCGTGACCTGCTGCGGGAGTTTGATGAAGTGATGGAGGACTTTGACAGGGGCCCCGCGCGTCAGTACGAGCAGCATCTGGAGGAGCTGAAGAGGAAAGCGGGGACCAGCGTGTACGACAGCGGCATCGATGAGCTGGAGAGTGAGTCAGGGCTGGGCAATGAGGAGTCCTGGAGGGGATGGTGTCCATCGGGACGGAGCAGCTTTGGGAGCTCTGGGCTTCCTCCATGGCAAACCCCTGAGCTTCCTGCTGGTCCTGCCTCCGAGTTGCTCACCTGACTCATCTCTCGTGGGCATGGGTTGATGACCCATGGGCTGCCAACATCTCCTGCAGGATAGCACAAGGGTTGAGATAACCTGGAGCTCAGAGGGAACTGCTTCACTGTAATAACCCTGAAGAGTCCCCATAGCAGTGCTCAGGCAACCTCTGGTGCTGTTGGACCTGGCAGAGCAGCTCAGTTCCCTTTTCCCAAGTATTCCTCATAGCAGAGGAAGAGCAGATGGGCCAAGAGTGAGGGTGGACCAGGGCCCTGTGCCATGCACATGATCAGTTCCTGCTCCTACAGCTTCATTACAAGGTGTCTGTGGCCATGGATGGTGACTGGTCCTTCATATCCGCAGGTACCAGCACATCCCCAGGAAGCAGCCTCAACTCCAGTGAGGAGGATCTCAACACCCCGGCCAGTGCTTACCCCTCCAAAGGTGAGGCTGCACGAGCTGTCCAAAGGGCTGTTTGCTGGGGCTTCCGTCTTGTGTTTGGCTCAGCTCCACAGCCATGGGCTGGCCCCAGGAGGGGTGCTGGTGGAGCCCTATAGGATTTGGAGGTGCTTTGGGTCTGGAAATGCTGTCTGCAGGCAGAGGTAGTCCTGGGGTTCTCCTGCCCATGCTGCCCTCAATAGCATCCACAGCTCTAATGTGTGTGTGAACACAGGAGCATCCTGCCCCAGGATGGGTGATGCTGGAGCTGCCCTGGGCTCTGGAGTCAGGCAGTGCTGGCCTTGGAAAGGTTCAGTGCTGCTCTTTTGATGCCTCCAGCAGCTTGTGTGCAAGTGTGGGCTGTAATCCCATGGGACGCATTGACCCATGGGGACACTGTGCTTGGGGTATGTGGCTGGGGTTGGTACTGAGCTGTGCAGCTCAGGTCCCTGCTGTGGGCGCAGCTCCCAGAACCCCATCCCACTGCTCCCAGGCAGCTCTTGGCTGGCACAGGCACAGCAGGCAGCCGCAGCAGTTGTGGTTGGAAGCAAGGGGTAGGGATCTTTCCTCTCCCATGTTGGGGAATGGGAGAGACCTGACTCTCTTTCTCTCCATCAGCGAAGCTTGGCGACACGCAGGAGCTGGAGGAGTTCATTGCGGACCTGGATAAAGTGCTGGAAGGTACGAACACAGCTCTGATCCCAGTGTTCCCTGAGCCAGTGGGGCAGGACGCTGGGATGGGGCTTCTCCACTGCCTCCAGCTTGGCAGAGCCTGGTCCAGCACCACTGCCCCAGGGCTCCCATTGCAGGGTTAGAGCCTGGGTCTGGCTGCAGATGGGATCCTTCTGTCCTTTCTTTTGGTGGGGGCTCACCTGGGTGTCCCCCCATCCCTCTCCAAGCACTTTCAGCTGGGGCAGGAATTCCACTGCAGAAGGGTGTCAAACAGCACAACCTGCAGAGCTGTTGGCACCTTCGGAACATGTGCAGACGTTGTGGCTCTGCCCTGGCTGCAGCGCCTCCGTGACTGCTGCTGTGGGGGGAAGGTGAGCGGGTGGAAAGGAGTGTTTTTCCTTTGTGACATACCCCAGAGTGGAAAAAGGCAGCTCTGTGGAAATATCCTGTCTGGAGGGAGGAAAGGGAAGATTTGGACTTGATAAGTACCACTCGACAATGGGCCTGTGGAAGTGAAACTTGTGCATGTTCGGAGCGGGAACTGCTCCCGAGGGTGTCTGTGGTGGCAGACGGGGAATCCAAGCCCACGGCCAGGCCCTGGTCTCCTCCTGGGGCAGGTGGTGATGCTGCGCTGGCATCTCCAGCAGCTCTACCCAGGCAGCTCTGCCCTGCCATGGAGGGGCTGGTCCCCAGTGGCTTCCTCAATGGGAAAACTGAGGCAGAGGCTGCACTTCCTCCCCAGAGGGGTCCTGGGTGACAGCCCGAGCAAAGAACTGGATTTAAACCAAGTGAAGCATTTCCCTCTAGACAAGCCCCACAAGTTCCAGTTCCCAGAATCTGTTCCCTTCCCCAGTGCCCAAGATAAGGTGGTGGCTGGAAGAGTCACTGGTGCTGAGCCCTCCAGGGAGGCAGCAAAACAGGAGGGGGACAGGAGCCCCCCAGCAGGTTTCTGCTCTAATCCTGCTGCTGGTGCTGCCTGGGGGTGCAGAGCACCCATAGCCCTCCTGCCCCCAAAGGCATCTCACCGATGTTCTTTCTCCTCCTTGACTGTCCTGCAGAGATGTGAGAGGTGGTTTCGGTGACAACTTTGGAGACAAGGACCTGCAGCAGATGAGCCCCGTGTCTTCCTGATGCACCCTCTGCTTCTGCGTCCCCCAGTCCCCCGCCTGCAGGGTGACACCCTGTGCCAGCCACCATGGACCGCCCCAGCCATGGGGACCCTGCTCCACTTCCGCAGGACTCTGCCAGCACCGAGACGAGAAGAGCTCTTAGTGGAGGATCATAGAGGATCCCAGACTGTGTGCTGGGAGGGACCTTAAAGCTCCTCCAGCTCCAACCCCTGCCACAGGCAGGGACACCTTCCACTAGAGCAGGTTGCTCCAAGCCCCTGTGTCCAACCTGGCCTTGAACACTGCCAGGGATGGGGCAGCCACAGCTTCTCTGGGCACCCTGTGCCAGCGCCTCAGCACCCTCCCAGGGAAGAGCTTCTGCCTCAGAGCTCATCTCAATCTCCCCTCTGGCAGGTTCAAGCCATTCCCCTTGTCCTGTCCCTCCATCCCTTGTCCAAAGCCCCTCTCCAGGTCTCCTGGAGCCCCTTTAGGCACTGGAGCTGCTCTAAGGTGTCCCCTTGAGGAGCCTTCTCTTCTCCAGCTGCCCCAGCCCAGCTCTCTCAGCCTGGCTCCAGAGCAGAGCTGCTCCTGCCCTCGTAGCAGCTCTGGGGCCGCCTCTGGGCTCGCTCCAGCAGCTCCACGTCCATCTCGTGCTGCTCCCCAGAGCTGGATGCAGCACTGCAGGCTTTGCCCAGCTCCTGTGACTGGGGGGATGGTCAGTGGGGTCTGCGCCGCTGTTGAAGCCAGAGGAGAACCCTAGGTGGTTTTGGGGAAGATGAGCTCGCAGCGCATCAGCAACACCTTGGTGTCCCCTCCTGGGTCAGAGAAGCCTGTTCCCGTGGCAGATGTGTCACAGGCAGAGACAGCCACTGCTTGGCCCTTTGCTTTGCACGAGTAGCCTCAAGCCCAGCCCCAGCCTGCGCCCCGGCTGCTGCTGTAAATAGTGTAAAAAGGCTGTGGCTGCACGGGGGGCGTGTTTGATGAAGGGATTGGAAGTCTCCACTTGTCTCTGTGTGTGTCCAGTCTTTTACCCTGGGCAAACCTGAGCCCATGAGCTTGGGCTTGCCCAGAGCAGCCCCGGGAGCTGGCAGGGAGCCCAGCTGCTCCAATGGGGATGGATCCAGCCAGCCTGGACCCTGATGGGGAGGAGGAGGGGAGGGCTGGAGACTTGTACCAGAAGCTCAACAGGAGCTGTAAGGTGGGCAAATGGCCTTGGCAGCTACTCGGACATCCCATCGCACAGCTCTGCCTCTTGGACAGTGTGGAGGTGCGAGAGGAGGCCAGAGGCCATCCCTTTTACCTCCATGTGCTAGGAGAGATGAGCCACTGCCCGCACCTCTTGCTCTAGTGGCCCTGGGTACCTGTTCTTGTGGTGCTGTGGGACCTGCTCTATTCTTGTTGATGCTCAAAAGCCACCTACTTTACCTTAAAGATGCATTATAGGGAGTATTTCTTGGTTCACCTACAGAAACAAGAGGCAAACAGGACTCCCTGATGCAGGGGCGGGTTGTGGGTTTGTTCCCAGCATGCTAGGAAAGGCCGGGGTAGGTGATGCTGCTCCAAGGGTCCCGATTCCTGATGGATGAGCCCTGGTGATGCTTCCTCTGGGGCAGCAGCCGCAGGAGCAGGTCCTCAGGGGATGGGGGTTTGCAGCCCCCCTGCCCAGCTGGGTCCTGGGTGTCCCCACGGGCGGGTAGCTCTGGGGCAGTGCTGAGGATGCCCAGGCAGGAGATGGAGCTGGGGCAGCTGAGCTCAGAGGTGTGTGTGTGTGTGGTTCTGAGGGATGCTCCATCCATCCCTGGGTTCTCCTCTCCAAAAGCTGCATCATGAACACGGAGATGACTGGGAGGAGCTCAGGGCTCTGCTCATCCCTTCCCTGTGATGTCTGTGTGGAGCAGGGCCACGTGCTGCTCTGTTGCAACCGTCTGAGCAGGAAATGAGACGGTTTTAGTGTCTTCCCTTACCCCTTGGCTCCTGGGGTGCTGATCAGGAGGATATTGGTCACCTCATCTGCCAGCCTGGGGCTTAGCGCTGCAGCAGGGATCTGCTGAGCATGCACTGATCCTGCACACTCAGGAGGCAGGAGCAAGGGCAGGAGCCTGATGTAGGGCAGGTCACATGTGGGGACACTTTCCACTGTCTCTCTCCCCACACAGTCAGCCTCTGATCTGCCTCCCAAATGGACCCCCAGGTCCTATTGAGCAGCCAGAAGGTGGGGGTGAGAGGTGGGTGGTGGGACCAGGGGTGGTGGGGATGCTCCGAGATCTGCCCGTGATGCTTGGATGTGCTACGGGGACTGGCGCACCCCACCACAGGGAGGCTCAGCCCACACCACTGGGGTGAGGGCAGCAGGAGCCGCGGGGGCAGTCCCTGCCGCGCACACGGGTGGGGGGAGCGTCACTGGGACGTGTTTCCCCTCTGAGTCACTGGCGCAGGCGTTTCGCCCTCACGCTCTGCTCTGACGCGTGTTTGTTCCCCCCATGGTCCCGTTCTGCCTCAGGGCATCACAAGGGCCTCACCAGCGTTCAGTGCTGGGGCTGGGGGACCACACGTTGTCTCCTTCCATCCCCCCAGCGTGGAAACGCGGCTGAGAGCTGCAGCGTAAACACAGCCAAGCCCCAGATCCGCTGCGGCTGATACACCCCTGCCGCAGAACAGCACCCGCTGCCGCCCAGCGGGGTGGGGTGTTGTGGG
>NW_009941648.1:2899-3352 GCF_000696875.1 Nestor notabilis | reverse complement strand
TGGGGACCAAGGCAGAGGCTGGGGACACACCACAGTGGGAGGGTGGCACTGGGATGGGGGCTGCAGCATCCACCAGCCAGGGGGGACAGTTATCCAAGGGCTGTTGTGCAGCCCGGGAGGACCACTGCATCCCAGCCACACTGATGGGGTGGCTGGAAGCCCATGAGCAGGGAGGGCTGAGGCTGATGGAGGTGGTCAGTGGTGAGGGGTCGGGTGGCCCCTACAGGGGCTGCAAAACTAATCACCACGAGCAAGTGTGTCTGAAGCACGTCAGTTCCTCCCCTGGGTCCCTCTTCCAGCAGCAGCAGCTCAGAGGAGGCTGGGCCAGGGCCAAGGAGCAGCAGGGTCAGAATGGACTTTGTGTGGGGCTCTGCAGAGAGTCTTGAGGGTGCTTTGGAACTGCCAGGGTGGGAACCCACCCTCTTGTGGTACTGGGAGCTGGAGGTGCTGGGA
>NW_009941648.1:2348-2624 GCF_000696875.1 Nestor notabilis | reverse complement strand
GGCTTAACCAGAGCACAGCAGCGCCCGGGCCTCCTGCCTGCACCTTCCCTCCAAGCCCGGCTGCAAACCCCCTGCCTGGGCCGTGCTCTGGTTTGCTTTGCAGAGCAGGCGCTGCTCCGGCATTGACCTCACAGGGTCTCCAGGAAACCCCTTCCTCCGGGCTGGTGACATTCGGCTCCATCCGTGATGCCAGGGTGCGGAGGAGACCTCCTGCTGTCCTGGGACCCAAATGACCAGGCTGGGGCATGGGGGGGGGCGGAAACACACCCCGGCGGG
>NW_009941648.1:634-2328 GCF_000696875.1 Nestor notabilis | reverse complement strand
AGCCACCTCCCTCCCTTGCCGCATGGAGCGCAGCCAGAGACCTCCCTGGTGGCCACCACATAGGGACCACCTCTGGGCAGATGTTGCCTGTGCCTCCGTGTGTTCGCAGGCCCTCCTGCAGGCAGCTCCAGTGCCTAAAGGGGCTCCAGGAAACCTGGAGAGGGGCTTTGGACGAGGGCCTGTAGGGACAGGACAAGGGGAATGGCTTTAACCTGCCAGAGGGGAGATTGAGATGAGCTCTGAGGCAGAAGCTCTTCCCTGTGAGGGTGTGAAGAGAAAAGCTCCTCCAGGCCCTTGCTGAGGCTCCACTCAGGTGGAGACTGAGGTGGGTGCCTGTGATCAGGGGGCTTGTGTTTCCTTTCCCTGGCTGCTGTTCCCTGCTCCAGGCTCCTCTGCACTGAGCTGGGCTCTGACTTCATCCCCCAGCTTTCCAAAAAGACAATGCCGGTGGTGGCGGCCAGCGCAGCATCCTGTCCCCTCACCCCGGCCACTTCCCGGGATTGTTCTGCTCTGCTCGCCAGGAGCTGGGACAGGAGCTGGGACAGGAGCTGGCTGCTTGGCTGTCCCCTGGGACCGGGAATGCTCAAGCCTCACGTGCCTCCTGGCTGGTGGTATTTCACACAGCAGCAGAGCACGGCTGGGGCACGGGATGCCGGCAGGGAGAGGGTGTCCCGTCTCTCCTGGCTTTCTCCTGCCACCCTGCCCTCTGCTTTGTCAGGAACTGCCCTCCCGCAGTCCCCACCAGTGGAGGTACTGGGTGGCACTGGACCGGGGGGCAGGAGCCCCATCTCCATCCCAGCCAAAAGCCTTTGATGGCCCAGGCCGGGGCAAGCTCAGGGGGCAAGCAAGGAGCGGAGCGGAGCTGGGTCCCGGCTGCCTGAGCTGGCATTAACCTCAATATGCTACTAATTCATCTAATACCGGGAGGGTCCAGGCCTGGGGCACCATTCCTCAGCTGGAATGCCGGGGGCTAAGCCTGCAAATAACCCTCCTCGACGTAATCAGCCCCAATTTGCTGCACCTAGAAGCTACCAGGGCAGTCATGCAACGATCTTTGGACCCGAAATACCTTTCTGCTCTGGGCAGCGTGACACCAGCTGCCCGCTCCCTTCCTCCCTGTGTCCCCTGGGTCCTGCTCTCCTGCCTGTCCTGCCACTGCAGGGCATGGTCAGGTTTCAAAGCTCAACTCTTTTCCCATTGTGCTGGGATATCTGCTCTTCTGCAGTGTCCCCCTCGCTATGTGTGGCTCCGGCTGCGTGCTGGCTGTCAGGGGTTGGAAGGCCGATGGTGGAAGGCGGTGGGTGGGGAGATCCCACTGGTAGCCACCGGGTGCGAACACCGGGTGGATGGGGCAGCAGCATCCTCCCTGCAACCAGTGTGCTCCGGAGCATCCTGTCCTTTCTGTCACCCTCTGTGCGATCAGCCTGGACCAGGATCTGGGTCCTTCTGCTCCCTCTGGGTCTGCACATGGGGTCAGCAGCTCCATCCTTGCTTGATCACAGTGTGGAGCTGGAAAAGGGCAGCGGGCTCATCCCAAACCAATGCCAAGGGCAAACGAGGGCCCGCAGCTGAGCTGGTGTGACGCTGGATGCTCCGCTCCCCCCGGCCACACGTTTCCAGCTTCGCTATTTCAGGGCTTCCTGTTTCCCTGAAGCAAGCGGCTTCCCAGCAGCGGGGGACACACGGCGGCCCGG
>NW_009941648.1:0-423 GCF_000696875.1 Nestor notabilis | reverse complement strand
GGCAGCAGCGCTGTCAGGGGGAGCAGCACAGCGGTGGAGCGGAGCAGAGCCCTCTCCAGCCCCGCAGCCCTGCTCCTCCCTCCCAAACACCACAGCTCCACAAAGTCTGACTTCAGCCGAGTGTCCCGAGTCTGCACCTCCCCGTCCGGGTTGTTTCTGGTTCTTCCCAGGCCTTTTGCATGTGGTGCCAATGAGAAAATAAATGCTGATTTTCCAGGAGGAAAAATTAGTTTATTCAGTGGAAAACTGGTGGGGCCGTTGCAGGAGCTGGATGTGGGGAGTGCTAAGGGAAAGGCAGGACCTCCCGTGCCTGGAGAGCAGAGGAGCTGTTCTTAGCACGCCCCGTGGAAGCCCAGCCGAGCTGTGATCGCAGGCAAGGACAGACGAAGCTGGGGTTCCCCTGTCAGGACTTGCGGCAGGGCC
>NW_009941647.1:7482-10293 GCF_000696875.1 Nestor notabilis | reverse complement strand
TGCTGCCAGCCACTGCTTTCCACACACACACACACACAGAGGGAAGCCCAGCGCAGGGTTACGCTTCCTCCCCTTCCTCCAGGCGTGGCACAGGGGTGCTGCCCTCCCAGACCCCACAGCGTTTCCTGTTCCAGGCTCTGCCCTGAGCCTTCCTCCTCCCCGCTTCCCAGCCCTCCTCTTCCTTCACTGCCCACCTCTGCTCTCCCCTCCTTGCAGCTCTTCTACTTGTGCACTGACGTTTGCCAGCAGACGACAGCCAAGGATTCCCGGAGCCTGGGGAAGGACATCTGGAATATCTTCTTGGACAGGAACGCGGTGAGGGCAGGACTCAGCCGGGAGCCAGCACAGGATTCCTTGTCCCTGCCAGGGATCCCCTGGAAAACCAGCGTTATCCATCGTGCCCCTTGCACGGGGATGCTTTTCGTGGTGTTTTGCCACTGACACCACTTTGCTGCTGCTGGTTCCTCTGTCAGTGCAGGAGGTTGCATCAGGCATTGCACAACTGAGGCACCCCTGGTGCAGGCAGGAGAGGGGGGTCCTGGCGGGGGACAAGGCTCCAGACATTCCCTTTAGTGCTGCTCCTTTGGAGGGAGCGGGATCCCCTTGTGCTGCTCCAGAGGGGGTTGTGTTGGGTGCTGGGATGTGTTGGGTGCTGGGATGAGCGCTGGGTGCTCGCTGTGGGTGGTAACCAGCTCCCACCTCTCTGGCTGCGGAGCTTGCCAGGGGGTGATGGTGCAGGGGCACAGGGCACCCTCCCCACACTGCTCTGAGGGTGCCCCAGCTCCTCCCTGCCCTGCACGGGGAAGGGGACCCTGGTGCTGAGCTGCTCTTGTGTTGTGCCTTCCCTCCCCAGCCTCTCCGGGTCAAAGTGGCCGAGCAGCTCCTGGCTGAGATCGGTGAGTGATCAGCCTCGCTGGTCCCTTCCTCTCACAGAGGCTGTTCATTGGGATGCCAGGTCAGGATCCCAAAGGATTTCGGCCTGTTGCCCACTTAGAGATGTGCCGAGGTTTGGGAATGGGGCTCCTGAGCAATTCCCAGGCTCTTGTTCCAGGCAGATGTCTCAGCCCTGGTGTGCAAAGTGGGAGACAGGTTGTCCCAGCCTGGAAACCAGTTAGTGAGGGGCTGGGCTCTGCAGGGGGAGGCTCTGTGGTCCCCCTGCTGCCCCACTCTGCCCAAAGGCCTGAGGCTGCCAGAATCCTGGAATGGTTTGGGTTGGAAGGGACCTTCAAGCTCATCCAGTTGCACCCCCCTGCCATGGGCAGTGACACCTTCCACTAGAGCAGGTTGCTTCAAGCCCCATCCAGAAGATCCCTTGTGCCCTTCCTTGCCTGCTGTGACACTGCTTCTCCTCTCCCACCCCAGAGACCCGGCTGCGGAATGGGGATGATGTCCGAGCCGCCCTCTTTGAAGCCCAGGAGATGGTGATGCCTGAGATCCAGGAGCAGATCCAGGACTACAGGTAGATGCAGCTGCCCGGGAGCTCAAGAGGCTCCTGCCCATGTGGGTGGCCGGTGCCTGGGCTCATGGCCTTGATGGGGTCCTCCACAGAACCAAGCGCACCATGGGCCTGGGCAGTCTCTATGGGGAGAACGACCTCCTGGACCTGGATCAGAGAAGCAGCTGGCCAAGTTGGGTGACATCCTGTGAGTGCTGGTGCCACCCTGTCCTGTGCATTGGGAAGCGTCTCTCCGCTTGGATTCGGTGCGAGGGCATTGGGAAGGGGCTTGGCCTCGACCTTAGCTCCGCTCCTTGATCCTGCCCCATCCCCACTTTTGCCGTGGGAGGTGGGAAGGAGAGTTTGGAGCAGGAGGAGTGAGGGGTGGAGGGTGCTGAGGAGAGGAGCCTGTTCCTACCAAGCTCTTTCATCCCTCCCCATCTCTCTTTCCAGCTCCAAGTATGAAGAGGACAGGAGGTGAGTGGTCCCAGGGCACAGCAGGAGCACATCCAGATGTGGCTGCCCTACAGCTCGTAGCTGAGGAGACAAAAGGCATCACAGGAGCATCCCCTTCCCGTGCCAAGCAGATCCCTGTGGGCTCTAGGGTGCTCCTGGGGACGGGTGGACACTGACCTCAGGGTCCCAGGGTGCTGGCTGCAGCCCCAGCTCACCCTCTTGACCTGCTCCTTGCCTTCCCTCCCTTCTCCCTTGCCCTGCATCCCAACCCGGGCTGGAATGGACCCTCTCTGCCCCCAGAGTCCCACAGGACATCTCAGCCTCCTCCATTGCCTCCCAGAGCTAGATCTCCAGCCTCATGCTCTCCTCTCTTGCAGCTCCCCCATGGCCTTTGCCCTCAGCACCTACATGAACCACGCCGGCATCCGCAGCCGGGAGCCCCGGGCAGCCGGCGCCAGCGAGAAGGCTCCGTCCCTCCCGGACAGGGACAAGTGGCTGCCCTTCTTCCCCAAGGCCAAGAAGGTGGGTGGCTCTGCTGCTCCTCAGCCCTGGGGCTGGGCTTTGCTGCTGGATCAGAGAGTGCTGGAATGGTTTGTGTTGGAAAGTAGCTTAAAGCTCATCCAGTGCCAACCCCCTGCCACAGCCGGGGACACCTTCCACTGCTCCAAGCCCCTGTGTCCTTGGGCACTGCCAGGGATGGGGCAGCCACAGCTTCGACCCATTCCAGTGTCCCACCACCCTCACAGGGAAGAATGTCCTTATCTCCAACCTAAATCTCCCCTGTTTCAGTTTGAACCCATCACCCCTTGTCCTATCGCTCCAGTCCCCGATGAAGGTCCCATCTCCAGCATCCTTGTAGCCCCCTTCAGACCCTGGAAGCTGCTCTGAGGTCTCCAGCAGCTTCTCTTCTCCAGGCTGAG